>NC_069003.1:30183730-30184509 GCF_001194135.2 Octopus bimaculoides
TATATATATATACATATATATATATATTATAGAGAGAGGGGAGCAGAGAGGGAGACATACATATGTTAATAGAGACTTAGTTATGTATTTATTTTTATGCATATATACATACTTATGTGTGTGTGTATGTATATACATACATATATATATATATATATGTGTGTGTGTGTGTGTGTGTGTATGTATGTATGTATGTATGTACGTACGTACAGGCACACACATACACACATAAATGCATACATGTATAATTTCGTATATACACGCACACAGAAATGCATGCATGTGTAAATGCACACATACATGTGTACGCACATACACACACGTAAATATATACATATATATTTGCGAAAACACACATATATCTTAGAGATATTTGAATATGTATGTGAGCACACATACACACACAAACACCCATACACACAAACATATCCGCGCGCGCACACACACACACACACACACACACATACATATATGTTTACGCCTGTGAGTGTATGTGTGTGTGTGTGGTTTGTGTAATTGTATATGTGCTTATATGCGAAGGGTGTGGCTTGCAAAATGACTGACCCGATGGGGGTAACGAACATTATAACATTAAAATACTGATTTGGTTGTAGCAATAAATTTCACAATTAAACGAAAGAAAACGAAATAGTCGTCAGCCATGTTTTGTTGTTATTTGTTATTTCTATTTCAACATTTTATTTCAAACACACGCACACACACACACACACACACACACACACACACACACACACACACACACACACACACACACACAC
>NC_069003.1:30189075-30189398 GCF_001194135.2 Octopus bimaculoides
TACATATATTTATATACTTATATATGTGTGTGTGTGTAAATGCGTGTGTGTGTAAATGTGTGGGTGTAAAATGTGTATGAGTAGTTGGATGTATATGTATATTTACATATATATATATATAAGCACGTGTGTGTGTGTGTGTATGTGTGTGTGAAAGGTTGCATATGGCTGAGATATTGTGTATACGTGTGTATCCTTGCGTCAGTATGTATATCCGTGCGTAGATGTATGTTGGTTTATGTGTGCATTTGTGTGTGTGTGTGTGTGTGTGTATCTGCGTGTGTGTGTGCGTGTGTGTGTGTGTGTGTGTGTGTGTGTGTGTG
>NC_069003.1:30189853-30192530 GCF_001194135.2 Octopus bimaculoides
TGTGTGTGTGAATGGATGCATGTGTATAAGTATGTATGTGTACATATATATATACATACATACATATGTACAACCATATATATGTGTGCGTATGTGTGTGTGAATGGATGCATGTGTATAAGTATGTATGTGTACATATATATATACATACATATATATATATATATATATATACACACACATATACACATATATGTCTGAATATGCATATATGATATATATATATATATATATATATACATATATACACCCATATATGTGTGTGCGTATGTGTGTGTGCGTATGTGTGTGTGTGCGTATATGTGTGTGTGGGTGAATGCATGTGTCAGCATGCATGTGTACATGTGTGTATGTATGTGTGTATGTATGTATGTATGTATTATGTATGTATGTATGTGTGTATATATGTATTATGTATGTATGTATGCATGTATGCATGTATGTGTGTACGCTGTTCTAGTCTTTAAATTCCAACTGAGAGGACGAAATATGAAAAAAAAATGGAAAAAAAAACGAAAGAAAGAAACATCAGTCTCCAACCAAGAAGCAATTTTCGCTCATTCAAAATTCAACAACAATAACAGTTCTGTATTACCACATGCTGAAGTTTGGATGAATCTCACATATTTGCACTGTTCCGCTTAGACAATTAAAGACATGCCTTTCTTTTTGTTCTTGTCTTTGAAATTTCTACTATAAAGAAAATGATTGACTGTTGTAACGTTAACTACGGAACGCAATCAAAGGCACAATCGAAATCTTTGAACATAGCGAAATTAGGTGTTGTGAATATTTATGAATTTGCAAGTATATGCTTAGCGCCTGAGGGTGGATGGGTGAACAGCGGTTTGGTGTGGTGTGGTGTGAGACGACTGGGCACGGAGCTTTGGCGATAGCGATTGGGCGCGGGGCTTTGGAGATTCGGCGCGGCTGGATTGGATTGTGAATCTGTTTTGGTGACAGTACTTTTAGCACTGAAGGCAAACTCAAGCACGCGGGGGAAGGGGGCAGAAATAAGCAACGTCGTTAATTTTCGTCACTACCTCCCTGTGTCGAGAGTGGGTAATTTGCACGCCTGCTGCCTTCCTTGGATGTGGTAGCCGTTTCGCATGCTCCCTCTCCGGAATCGAAGTCTGATTCTCCGTCACCCGTTGCCACTACGGTCGGCACTTACCGGACCGTCGACAGTTGTATTGTTTCTGAGAAAAACAAATCAACAAATATCCGAAGGTGGGATCTTTCACCCTTCAAAGCAAACCAACTCAACTCAGTTTAATTTTTCTGAAGAACAGTGAACCTCGAAGCTGATGAAGCTTTAAGGTGAAAATATTGAAGAAAAAAATCGAAGGATGCCCGTGAATCACTTTTAATTATCTTTTAATCAACAAACTTTTATTGATTAACTTTTGCCGACACTGACCTCTGAACACTACCAATGTCTTTGATTTCCATATTTTACCTTCAGTCATTTCGATCCCGAAATTTTGGTCCACACCCATTCAGTAGAGCATCATAAACAACATCGTCGACTGGTTGACATAGAAACAGATTTTTTAAAATAAATAATTCAGAGCATTTGGTTCTGCTTGTTACTTTTTCTTCATTTTTATTTTGATTTTAACGAACCGAGCGAAAATCAACAAAGCATGGCGAATGTTCTTTTCAAGCAGATTGGTGTATTTTGTAACAAATACGTTGGGTGATTTGATTAAAATCTAAAGGTAATCTGAACATATCAAGTTACAGTCATAGATTTGAAACATCTCGGTATGTTGTGAGGTCTTTATTCGGATTCCAACAAAATTACATTTCTTTACTACATGAACGCCACCTTTGACAACAATCCAACAGCATACTAGCAAGAATGTGTGTGTGTGTAGAAGTGTCTATGTGTGTATAGACGTGTGTGTGTGTGTGTGTGTGTGTGTGCCCGTGTGTGTGAATGTGTATGTGTGCTTTTGTAGAAGTGTGTGTGTGTGCCCGTGTGTGTGAATGTGTATGTGTGCTTTTGTAGAAGTGTGTGCTTTTATGCTTGTGTGCATGTGTAGAAGTGTTTGTGAAGATATGTTTGTATAGATGTGTGTGTATACTTATTTCTGTGTTTGCATGTGTATATGTGATTGATTGTGTGTGAGTATGTGTTTGCATGTATTTGCGTCTGTTTACGTGTATGCACGCACAAACACACACACACACACACTCGAGCGTGCGCGTGTCTGTATGCGTATCTGTAAACGTGTGTCTGTGCGCGTGTGAATATGTGTGTGTGTGTGCATTGGAATCTGTTGTTGACAAAAATATATCCACCTGGTGCATGAGACCTTTTCGTGATGACTTCAATTTAAGGAAGGGCTATCGCACACGCACGCACGACCACACACACACACATACATACACACACACAAATACACACACAAACTCACACAAACATATACACTCTCACAAACATGCACATTCACACACCTTAGGCCTACCATTATCACACGACGCTCATAAATCAGAACTAGGCTTCAGATTTGATGTCACGGTTGAACAGTTGGGACGACCAGTGTAATACTCCAGTCTAAGTTTGAGTTTTGAGTTCTGGATTTTAAATCACTCTCCGTCTAGACCGGAGGTTTTCAACTTTTTTTTTTTTTATCAATGGACCCCTTTGATTACTATTTTATTCTGGTGG
>NC_069003.1:30193052-30194038 GCF_001194135.2 Octopus bimaculoides
GGGTACACGTGTCTGTGAAGTGCTCAGCCACTTGCACGTTAATTTCACGAGCAGGCTGTTCCGTTGATCGGATCAACTGGAACCCTCGACGTCATAAGCGACACACACACAGCACACAACTTGTGTAGGTTGAACAATGTAAAACGTGGCCCTCAACCATTTTTGGATCTATAGACCCCTTTGAAATTTTATCTTAATTTGGTGGTTCCCCTTAGCCATTCGATGTTTAAAAACTAGTTTCATAGAAACTTCTTTCAAAATTCCTATTTTGTTTTTCACACATTAAGTTGTGAAGGTTGAACTACGCAAAACGTGATTCTCAACCATTAAAAGATTTTTTTTATCCATGGACCCTTTGAAATACTATTTTATTGTGGTGAACCTCTATATCCATTCGGTGTTTCAAAAATTAGTTTTATAGAATCTTCTTTCAAAATTCCTATTTTGTTTTTCACACGTTAACCTATGTAGGTTGAACTATGTAAAGTTTTAGAGAAAAAAAAGCCCCAGCTGTTTCTGGCAATACATACCAATACATACATCTAAAGCAAAATTTTTTCAGGGGCCCTTAAACTGCTATTGTGGATCCCCATGGACCCCCAAAAATCTTACATGCACCCTCAAGGGCCATATGGACCTCGGTTGAGAACCTCTAGTCTGGACTCATAAGCAAAGCTGAACTCACCGTTGCAAGGTATTGCATATTCTAAAAATTAGTCACGAGAAGAGGGACAGCGCCCTCTGGTGAATGATGTAGCTGAGGTCCTCTTCGCATGACTAGCTTCAGGCCGATATCGGTCTGAAAAAGATATGCCAACTGGGGGTTGTTGCTGCTGTGCTCGTTGTTGTTTTAACTCAAGGACATGACTGATCTGACACACAGACCTACAAATCACTAGCTCGCTCGTGTGCGCACACACACGCCGTGCAAGCACCTACAATATGGACAAACAAACATGGATATGCACACCGATCACACATACATT
>NC_069003.1:30195178-30196722 GCF_001194135.2 Octopus bimaculoides
TGTCGAACGCCGACGAAGGGAAATAACCCTGAAATCCGGATACGTTCGTGCTGCTGGCCGTGGTGAGAGGGATAACTCCCTTGGCAAACAGGACACAGTCGTGTGTCGATAAGCCAGCTGGAGGAGATGTCCTCCTGGGGCTAAAAGCAACAGTAACATCCACCCCTAGGGGTCAGCCACACTTAAGTGGCAATATACTACACTTTATATATATATATATATATATATATAAGCTCATACATGCACAGACACATGAACACATACACATGTACTCACACACAACACACACAAATGCATGTATGTAAAAAATTACACGCATTTCAGCAGACACATACGCACCCGCACGTACACGCACACACATACACTACACGGAGTGTGTAAGTGTTAGAAAGATGGAAGACATGTGTCCGTCCTCCTTATTATATGTCATCGTTTTCTCTAGATCCCTATCTAGAATTTAATGAGAATAGGACTTTTTATCGCTTTTCAGTGCGAATTCAGAGTAATTAGAGACTCAAGGCCGCTGTTTCAAAGATCTGGGTTATCGCAGATAAGGAAGAATACAAGCACCGTACCTCTTTTTCTTTATCATTTTTTATTTTATTATTATTATTTTCATTTTAATTCTTTTTTTTTTTTTCCACTCCTTCAGTCGATTGGCATTTCGAAGGCAAACCAGTTCGCAAAAGTTTGGTTAGAAACGTTTGTCTACGGAGCAGAGACGCGCGCGCATCTATGTCTATCTATCTGTCTGTCTGTCTATGAATCTAGATCAAGGGTTATCGACCATTCTTTATCTGTGGGCCCTTTTGAGAACCATTTTATTCAGGTGAAACCCCCATAACAATTCAACGTTTAAAAACTAATTTTATAGAAACAGCCCTAAAAATCAAGGGTTATCGACCATTCTTTATCTGTGGGCCCTTTTGAGAACCATTTTATTCAGGTGAACCCCCATAACTATTCAACGTTCAAAAACTAACCTTATACAAACATCTTTAAAAATTTCTATTTTACTATTCAAACATTCACTTGTACTGATCTATGAAACACATAGAACTATTTAAGACATTAGAGAAAGAAACTTAGCTGTTTGTTGCAATATATACCAATACATACATCGAAAGCGAAACGTTTTCAGGGGCTCTTATAATACTATTGTGAATCCTCAATTTACAGTTTTGCTGCATGGACCCCCAAAAATCTTACATGGAACCTCGGGGGTCATATGGACCCCGATTGAGAGCCACTGATCTAGATAGATAGATAGATAGATAGATAGATAGATAGATGCACGCACGCAGGTTGTTTTAATCTATTTTCTCTGTGTGCCATTTTTCACGCGAATCCACCCAGCCGTTTGGCCGTGAACCTCAAGACAAGAAAGAATACAACGGTCGGCCAACTTCAATTTATATTAGAAAGAAAGAAAGAAAGAAAGAAAGAAAGAAAGAACAATTAGCTTCCGAATATACAGAATGAGAGCGGGAGACAGTGAGAGAGAAGCAAAATGAGAAGCGGTGGCAGTTTTTAAAATATAAACC
>NC_069003.1:30197527-30198751 GCF_001194135.2 Octopus bimaculoides
GGCACCTTGGGCAAGTGTCTTCTACTATAGCCTCGGGCCGACCAAAGCCTTGTGAGTGGATTTGGTAGACGGAAAATGAAAGAAGCCTGTCGTATATATGTGTGTTTGTGTTTGTCCCCCCTCCCCAACATCGCTTGACAACCGACACTGGTGTTTACGTCTCCGTAACTTAGTGGTTCCGGAAAAAGAGACTGATAGAATAAGTACTAGGCTCACAAAGAATAAGTCCTGGGGTCGATTTGCTTGACTAAAGGCGGTGCTCCAGCATGGCCGCAGTCAAATGCCTGAAACAAGTAAAAGAGTAAAGAGTATATTCCAGATTGAAGTAGACGATTGTACCAGCACTTTTAACATACCCTCCACAACACTGCTTGCCACAACTGACTAGTTTTTAGAATGCAATAGAGACGTGAAGAGAATTTGGAAGCTTGTTATGCCACAGAGGCAGACTGAACCGTCAGTCAATCGGACACTACCCGAGGGCCCGGAGCTCTGATGGGCCCGCACTCTACATGTTAACTCTATTTATATCCATGCTAAGGAGACATGTAAACAGCATAGCAGCCACCGTTGAAGTCCGTCTGTCTCTGTATACCAATCACCATTGAACGAACCCACACAGTATCGACAAGATGCCACCGCCGACGTCATCAACCAGGTTGTGAACGCTCCATCGTGTTATAGCAAAAACCTACTAAAATAGTGACCTCAGAACCTTCTATTAATATAGCAATCATCCTTGCTATAATCCTCTTTTTCGACAGCAAAGGTATCATCTACATCCACTGGATTCCCACAAAGAGTACTTTGTGGAACTTTAGAAGGATTTCAGGAATAGATTTCGTTGCAAATGGCAAGAATACCTGCACCTGGAACCCAATATTTACCCACAACGAAGAAACGAAGGGTCACAATAGAGGAAGGAAAACTCTGCAAATATGTTCAATTAGAATAATCTAAGTCGGGAATAAAAATAAAGGTTATGCCCAGTTTAGCATTATTTTGGGGACAACCCTAGTTTACGTACACACACAAACACATACACGCACACACACACACACACATTACTCGCTCACACACACTGGCTGACCCGCACTAACACACGTGCATACATTTATATACATATATATATATATATATATATATATATATGTACGTATATATGTATTTATATACATCTATACAAACATGTTATATACGTAGTTATATATTAAACACACACAC
>NC_069003.1:30199172-30200143 GCF_001194135.2 Octopus bimaculoides
ATATATATATATATATATATACATATGCATATATATATGTACATGCATACATACATATATATATATGTGTATGTATGTATGTCTATATGTGTGTGTATATAGATTTAAAAACATATATACAAAGGAGAGAGGGGGAGAAGGGTGAATATGAGAGAAAAACGCCGAGAATGAATGAATAAATAATATATAATATAGACATAAATATTTATTAAAACTATAAAGTCTTACAGTAGCACGCAGTCTCACACACATACACACACGCACACACACATACATATATATAGAGACAGACACACACATACACAAACATTGAAGAGATTAGGAAATGAATGTTGGAATCTTGAAACAAGAACAACAATATTAACATGAACAGCAATACCAAAACAGGAAGAGAAAGAAATGATAGAATTTTATTTAAAAAAACAAAAACTAAATAATTGAATAAATAAATAAATAAATTTGTGTACAAGAAATATAAAAATAAAAGGAAAAATATGAAGCATAGTTTGACTTGGTAGGTTTCTGTTAGCTTCAATCTCTCTGCATCTATATCTACCGCTATATACTTATCTCCCCTTCTCTCTAGCTCTCCTGTCTAACTACCTTTGTCCAGCCAACCGCCATATTGAGTCCTCTTAAAGTGATTTTTGTTCTCTCTCTGTTTATTTCATCGTGTTCCTTTCTGCTGAAGAGCGTAGGCTCGAAACGTAAAAGGCTTTCTCACCTTCCCGAGCGTTAAACTAATACACCTGTTTGTTGTTTATACACCTGTCTTCATCTTTTGTTTTCCTGTAAATTTCAACTACATGTGAAGTATATTTGCCAACTAAATATGGCGGTCCCATAGAGGACGAGGCTACTGTTGTTTTTAGCCCTAGGGTGTCCTCCTGGGTCTAAAAATAACAGTACCATCGTCCTCTATAAGACCGCCACATTTAGTTGGCAAATATACTATATATATATATATATAT
>NC_069003.1:30200765-30203811 GCF_001194135.2 Octopus bimaculoides
CTCCGTCGCGCTTTATATTTTCTTTCTTCATCACTTCGTCTTAAAATATATATATACATGTGTGTGTGTGGGTCTGTGTGTGCATGCATGAACGTGTATATGCGTATATGTGAATTACATGTATAAATACGTACACATACATACACCCACAGGCGTACACACACTCGCAGAGAAAGAGAGAGTGCGGGCCAGAGTGTGAGAGAGAACGACAAACATTAATTTGAGGCCTGCATTTTTGTTACGACTCCCCAAACCCGCTAAGTTAACGAACAAGAAGGACACAATTTGCAGAACAATGTCGTCTCGACATAGCAATATATGGCGTATCTCACACTCCCATAATGGATTTAATTATACATGTTATAGTGATAACCTTAATCGTACATTCATACTAATACACACACGTGCGTGCACACTACTTACATACATTCATACATACATGAAAAAAATACAAGGAGAAAAGGAAAAATACAAGTGAAAGAGGACGTCTATGAGCCATTAATACGGAGTTTGCAGAGCCAGTGTCCAAGATACACTTTCAGTTTCATACCTATTATTATTATTATTGGGGCAACGGGATACATACCCTAACCCTAACCCATCAGGAGCAAAGTATGCCTTGGGTTCTTGGGCTGAGAATGCAAATGCGTAATTTATACACTACAAATGATGATAATATCTGGGGCGAAAGAAAAACTGCAAGGCCTTAAGATTTAAAGGATGAACAAAACAAGATGCTTTTCTTCACAACCTCGTTACCAAATAGGTGTCCGGTCGAAATTTGCTCTGAATTAAAAAGAGAGAGAGAGCGAACATACATACATACATGATGGCCGTCTACTCGTGACCGAGGAAGACCATTGCCGACCTTCAGGAACATTGTGCGCTCTAGGACTAACTTATATTTTGCATTTGCGGCTCCGTTGGTGGCTAATGAGCCCTGCTCTTGACAAGCACACACGACTGCAAACATTGCAGACCAAGCTTTCCCCCAAAGTTCTTCATGCTGAATACGTGCTCTCTCAAAAGTATCGATCCCCTCCTTAACCTGCTTCCTCCATCCGTGGCGATGACAGGCATTGTTCTCCCAGTCAGTGTCCTGCATATCACACAGGCCTTTAATGAAGACTTGACACAGTCCTTAAAACGCAGCTCCCTGGATGAGGAAATATCTTTCAGGTTGCAGAGAGCAACTAATTCCTTCCGGTCTCTTCAGTCACATACATACATACATACATACATACACACATACATACATACGTACATACATAATCCGTCGGAAGGATAATCCCGAGAACAAAGAAATAAGAACCCACAATATGGTAGAAGCCATAGGCACTCATAATAAAAAGGAATACTAGTGGAATGTACCAGTGAAGATATATCAGTGAGAGATATATACCATAATATTTGTATGAAAAATCCTGGAGGAGCATGTTCCAAACTTCGGCGTTAGAAAGAATTTTGGTACTTTTTGGCTATCTCAACCCCATTAAAAAATTGAGTTATCTCCCCCAACTAAAAAAAAATTGTTCATCCTTCAATAAAACAAAAAAAATTAAAAATTAAAAAACATGAAAAGTGAAACGATTAAACATCTTATCGAGGAGGCCAAAAGTCAACAATGTGTTGAAATATTGAACCAAACGGATCTAACCCTTTTAATTCAATCTCTTGTCGCCAGATAAACTCAATTTTTTTAGTGGGGAGATAACCCAATTTTTTAATGGGGGTGAGATAACCAAGCAGTACCAGAATTTGGTAGATACTTCACACTCGAAATCACGAATCAAAAACATTCTACTGTAACTAATCTGATATTTAGAGGTCCCCCAACTGTTAAAAAGGAACCTCTACTAAAACAAAAACAAAACATTGGATAAACTTCTGATGTCGATACCGGACCAGCCAACCTTTCAAGGATATACTCAGGGTGCATCAGCTGCTATAAAGTCAATCATAGACCAGCCTCTAGTCATATAATGACGACAAAATTGATAGAAAATAAACTAAGGCGTAGGAGTGGCTGTGTGGTAAGTAGCTTGCTTACCAACCACATGGTTCCGGGTTCAGTCCCACTGCGTGGCACCTTGGGCAAGTGTCTTCTACTATAGCCTCGGGCCGACCAAAGCCTTGTGAGTGGATTTGGTAGACGGAAACTGAAAGAAGTCTGTCGTATATATGTATGTGTGTGTATATGTTTGTGTGTCTCTGTTTGTCCCCCCAACATCGCCTGACAACCGATGCTGGTGTGTTTACGTCCCCGTAACTTAGCTGTTCGGCACAAGAGACCGATAGAATAAGTACTAGGCTTCCAAAGAATAAGTCCTGGGGTCGATTAGCTCGACTAAAAGGCGGTGCTCCAGCATGGCCACAGTCAAATGACTGAAACAAGTCAAAGAGTAAGGCGCTGCTTCAGTATGGCCGCAGTTCTACGCCTGGAGCCATTAAAAGAATTTCTTTTGTCACCGGAATGAACTCGGGGACGCGGGAAAGTCAGTGAAGCAACAGTTTCGAAAAAGAGATAGAACTCAACATGTTTTATAAAGAGAGCTTGCTGTGAGAGTGGAAGAACGGGAGAGATCATAATAGGTACATTCCAATGTTCTTTTCTTGAGCGTGGAACCCACGTGTGATGATTGCTAAAAGACTACAAACTTTTTTAGGATTACAACAAACATGGCTTCCCCTCACCCCGCTGCAAGCCTACTGCTTCTCCACTGGAAACAGGCTGCAATGCTGCTGACTGCTCAGGCGTTCACCGCGATACTTCTCGTCAGCAGTAGTAGCCGTGGCAGTGGCGGTAATAACTGCTGCTGCTGCTTAGTGCTACTCTTTGCTACTACGTCTATGTCAATAGTACTTTGCAAACCATGCTCTGGTAGGTGTGAATCTCTTCCCACTACTCTCGCTATAGCTTATACCCTATCTCTTTGTATTTCTATGTGTGTTTCCTTAGTCTTTCTCTACTTTCTTCATTCTTTACCGTCTCCCTATTTCTTTCTACTCCTCCTTGTCTTTTCGTTTACTTAATATCTCTCGTACG
>NC_069003.1:30204923-30205544 GCF_001194135.2 Octopus bimaculoides
GATACATCTTCCTTGTACAAGTGCGTGATGTCCTCGTGTATATTATATATATAATGTTTTCTATATTATACGTATTGTGTATCTGCTATATATGTATATGGCTGTGTTTAGAAATCTATTCATTTTAGGATTTCGTTTCTTCGTTCCTTCGTGTCAACATGTTCTCTCTATCTCTAAACCCCAACTCGTTACATACAATATATACGTATATATATCTCTACTTGTGTGTGTATATTATGCGTTAAGAATAACTCTACACACTGGATTGCCATGTGTAGTAATGCAAGAATGACATTACTTCACATTCTCTTTCACCCCTATTTATATACATCACCCTCGTAAAAGCGAAACATCGAACCTTTTCTTTATACAACATATTTCTTGTCCTCCGAAAACCATTTTTTCTAAGTATGTACACATTATTTTGCATGTTGATATTGATGGGGTCGAGGCGGGAAGAACGTGGTTGCGAAGTAGATGCGTCAACTTGTATTCTTCCTCTCTGTTCCAAAGACAGACTGACAAACCATATATATATACGTTGGATCTTGAAGCAGATAAGCTATGAAGAATAGCGATCGCGTGTAAAAATTTGGTTAAAAAAAAAAACAACCTTTTAAA
>NC_069003.1:30206685-30213858 GCF_001194135.2 Octopus bimaculoides
TATATATATAGTTTGCGTATAAGTATTTTGCTATGACCTAATTACCAATATGTATAAGACATAAGTACCAAAATAACAATTTTTTTTTTGTTAACACAAGTCTCTGCTCATCTCTATAACTTTTTGGAATTAACCCTTCCAAAGTTCTTTACCACATACCGTGATTCTCTCTCTCATACACTCGTACACCATTCTTCATATTAGTTATTCCTTCTTTCAGTCAGTCTCTCTCTCTATATATATATATATCTATATAAATATATATGTTTTTGACTTAATAACTTCTTTTTCTGCTTGTGGAAGTCTTTTATTAATATTCTTTTTGGTTTTTCTTTTCCATTCTATTCTAGTTCGTGGCAGGGGCGAAGTAAGCATGGTATACGGGATGGGGGGAGAGAGATGATGGGGGTACAAGACGAAAACATTATTCCGTAACTGATTTTTTCCCAGAACATGGCATCATACGCGATGACATAAAGTATAATAATGAAATGTAACTCGATACCTAATGTAGTAAATTCTACTATATCTACTAATGTACCAATACTGCGGGCCATATGTATGTATATATATTCTTTTATATGTTTCAGTCATTTGACTGCGGTCATGCTGGAGCACCGCCTTTAGTCGAACAAATCGACCCCAGAACTTATTCTTTCTAAGCCTAGTACTTATTCTATCGGATGCCTTTGCCGAATCGCTACGTTACAAGGACGTAAACACCCCCAACATCGGTTGTCAAGTGATAGTGGTGTTCGTGGTGAGGGGACAAACGGACACACACACTTACATAGATATATATACCACACAGCGGCTCCTGCGCCTATATATATATATATACACACGAATGTATGTAAATAAATGATTGTGCATAATCTTTTATTGTTTGTTTCAGTCTTTAGAGTGCGGCCATGCTGGGGCAGGGAGCACCGCCTTGAAGAATTTTTAGTCAAATGAATCGACACCAGTACTTAATTGGTTTTTTTTTTAGAAAAGCCTGCTACTTAGTGTATCGTCTCATTTGCTGAATCGCTAAGTTACGGTGACATAAACAAATCAACACCGGTCGTCAAGCTGCGGCGGTGGTGGTGGAACACACACACACACACACACACACACACACACACACACACACACACACACACACACACACATACATATATATATATATATATGACGTGCTTCTTTCAATTTCGGTCTTCCAAAATATGATTTATATTTAACTACACATTAGTTCGTTTTATATATATATGCATACATATGTTTGTGTGTGTGTGTGTATATATACACATACGTATATGTGTATGTATACATACATCTAGAGGTATGTGTTGTGTATATATGTTTATATATCTGTGTGTATATATATATATATATATATATATATATATATATATACACGCACACACACACACTGGTTGACAATGGGTGTTCGTGTGTTAACATCCTTGTAACTTAGTGGTTCAGCAAAAGAGACCGGCTTGAAAAATGTCCTGGGGTCGATTTGTTTGACTAAAACGTTTCAGTGCAGTGTTCCAGCATGGCCACAGTCAAATGACTGAAATAAGTAATAAAAGAATATATATATAATGTTTTTGTGTGTGTGATTATATATATATATATATATATATATATATATATATATATATATATATATATATATATATATATATATATGTGTGTGTGTGTGTGTGTGTGTAAATATGTGCACATGTGTCCATGTATGTGTCATTCATCATCATCGTCATTTAACTTACATTTTCCATGCTGGCATGGGTTGAACTGTTTGACCAGAGCTGGCAAGATGGTGAGCCGTACCAGGTTCCATTTTCCATGCTGGCATGGCTTGGACAGTTTGACCAGAGCTGTACCAGGTTCCAGTCTGATTTGGCTAGGTTTCTACAGCTGGATGCCTTTCCTAACACTTTACAAAGTGTGCTGGTTGCTTTCTACATGAACTGGCAGGAGTATGTGCGTATATATGGGTGTTTTATCGTGGAGGAGTTTTGGGGAAATGTCTAGCACCTATCATGGCGTTTGCAGGTATTTTGAACCAGTGAGATTTGTGATGCTGTTTAACTTTCAGTTAATCTGTTAACAGATTTTGATTCATAAGAGCCTGTTTCCTGGTTTCCTTGGCATAAATATTCCCCACCTGGACAGAATACTGGTCCATCACAGAATTACTAAGTTTCATTAACTGAGTGGACTGGAGCAATGTGAAGTGTTTTGGTCAAGAACACAGCACGTTGCTTGGTCCAGGAACTGAAACCACAATCTTACGATCATGAGTCCAACATTCCTAACCACTAAGCCACATGCCTCCACAAAAAATTGACTAGCAAGTCACTACAGAGATTTGAACCTAGTATGTCTCAAATTCAAGTTAAATGCGTTGTACTATTTGACACTTGAAGGAAAGATATTTCGAGAGAGGATACCATAGAGAGGTGATGTCGTGTGGTCAGTGCAGGATGGGCGGTCTGCATGCAAAAAGAATGAAAAGTAGTTGTGATCTAAGTGGTTCAAGAGTTCCTGAATAGTAGAGGTGCATGTCCAAACAGTTTTAAGGAATGGAGACACTTATAGCAGCAGTAAAAAAAAAAAATTTTTTAATGACAGAGGAGACAGCAACTGTGTTGACCAGAGACTGGAGGGAATATGAAAGTGATTTACGTCCAATCCGTCAAGTGACTATTAACTGGATGCCGTCTCCTGGATCTTTTTGGTTGTTGTCACAGATTTGGATGTTTTAAAATTGAGTGAAAATTTTGAAAGTTATTATACTGCTGTAATTTTTGGTGCTGAATCTGAATTTGGGATTCATTTATTCCAGAAAAAATTATTGTAAAGTTTTACAGAGGTTCAAAGTTTGATCATTTATAATCCAATCAGAAACCAGCATTTTTTTGTGTAATAGCTGTCTGTCACCAAATGATTCTTGTCAAAGCTTGTGGTGGTGGTGGTTGTGATGGTTAAAGTGACACAGGGGTGCAGTACAGTTTCCTTGTTATAATGAAAATGGGACAGACTACAGTTTTGCTTGTTTCTATGGAAACAGACACAAGTGAAATCGAAATCAAATTCGATGACTGGCATCCGTGCTAGTGGAGCGCTAAGAGCACCATCCGAGCATGATCGTTGCCACAGCAGCTGACTGATGTTCGTGCCGGTGGCACGTAAAAAGCACCATTTGAGCGTGATCATTACTAGCGTCGCCTTACTGGCACTTGTGCTGGTGGCACATGAAAAGTATTCGAACGAGGTCGTTGTCAGTGCTGCAGGACTGGCTTATAAAAAGCACCATTTGAGCATGGCCATTGCCAGTACCATCTGACTGGCCCTCGTGCTGGTGGCACGTAAAAGCACCCACTACACTCTCGGAGTGGTTGGTGTTAGGAAGGGCATCCAGCTGTAGAAACTCTGCCAGATCAGATTGGAGCCTGGTGCAGCCATCTGGTTCACCAGTCCTCAGTCAAATCGTCCAACCCATGCCAGCAAGGAAAGCGGACGTTAGACGATGATGATGATGTTATATATATATATATGTGGTGTATGGTAGTGGTTGTATTGGGTCTGCTGTCACACCCAGTGCCACCAAATTTCAAACAGGGGTATAACGAAAGTTTTCCATTAAGATTTGTGATTAAATTAACGAGTAAGGTTAATATTTATGAGTTTGACATTTCCAATGGGTGTGCAGTTCACATCTAACACACCTGGAATATACACCTCTGGTAATTTGACATACCTACACAAGTATCCATCTTCCGACTTTGTTTTCTCATAATTTTTAATGAAATTTTTTTTAAAAAATAGGTGCAGGTTTGGCTGTGTGGTAAAAAGTCTGCTTTTCAACCACATATTTCTGGGTTCAGTCCCATTGCATGGCACCTTAGGCAAGTATCTTCTTATATAGCCTCAGGCTGACCAGTGTTGTGGATGGATGTGGTAGACAGAAACTGGGAGAAGCCCATTATGTATGTATGCGTGTGTGTGAGTCCTTGTTTGTCCTCCACTGCTGATTGGCAACCGGTGTTGGTATGTTTATGTCCCTGTAACTTAGCAGTTCGGCAAAAGGGGCCGTGATAGGATAAGTACCAGGTGTAAAATAAAAAAATAAGTACTGGGTTTGATTCATTCAACTAAAAATTCTTCAAGGCGGTGCCCCAGTATGGCCGCAGTCTAATAACTGAAACAAATCAAATGTAAAAGGGTTGTTGATTACAACAAAATTGGAACTTTATGTGAAGAATTAAGAATTGTTGGAGACACATGAATGAATATTGACACACCTCACATAACTTTGCAAAATTTCAAAATCCATTTTGTTGATACTTAACCCTTTCAGTACCAATCTGGCTGAAACCAGCTCTGGTTCTGTAGTACAAATGTCTTGTTTTCATAAGCTTTGAATTAAAATCTTCCATCAAACCTTAGTCACTAACACTAGCTTAATGATAACTAAGTTATTTTACTAAATTCTTTGTTATATTTAAAATCAATTGAAAGAAACACAGAGCATCTCAAAAGAAATATGATAACAAAAGGGTTAAACATGAAGTAATATCAATGTTGTGTAGGTTTAAGAGGACATCAGTTCATAATGAAATTTCTTTACAGTCACTTGACTGCTAAAAATAGCAGCCAAATTTCCTGTAAACATTCTTGGCAATCATTAACGCTCTACCAGAGAACTATTTAACTCTTTCAATACCAACTTGGCTGAAACCAGCTCTGGTTCTTTAGTACAAATGTCTTGTTTCCAAAAGTTCTGAATTAAAATCTTCCACCAAACCTTAGTCACAATTTATGTTCTTAACACTAGCTTAATGATAACTAAGTTATTTTACTAAATTCTTTGTTATATTTAAAATTAATTGAAAGAAACACAGAGAATCTCAACAGAAATACAGTACCAAAAGGGTTAAATGTGACGTGTGTCAGTGTGTATCTTTTAGCTTTTCTGCTTGTTATAGTCATCAGACTATAGCCACACTGGGGCACTGTCTTGGAGAATTTTAATCAAATGGACTGGTTCTAGTCCTGTTTGATTTATTTTATTTTATTTTTTGTTTTTTGTTTAGGCTTGGTACTTATTCTATCGGACACTTTTGTCCAACTGCTAAGTTACTGGGATGTAAAAACCCCAACACTGGTTGCCAAGTGGTTGTAGGACACACACACACACACATACACGCATGCATGCATATACATATACAATGGGCCTCTTTCAGTTTCCATCTTCCAAATCCACTCAATGCTTTGGTCGGCCCAAGGCTATAGTTGAACTGAAAAATGTCCAGAGTGCCACAGTGGGACTGAACCTGGAACTGTGTGATTGGGAAGCAAACTTCTTATCTCAAAGCCACACCAGTATATGTATATATACATATGTGTTTGTGTATACACGCACAATGTGTGTGTGTGTGTATTTTTATATGAACATGTGCCTATGTTTACATACAGTCCCCTCTACACCCCCTGACACACTCACCCATACATATGTAACATCATAGATTATCCTATTTGAGCATCTTCCCCTTTGTGCCCCCCCCCCACTCCCTGTGTTCCCCTCATTTTCTCCCCTTCACTCGCCCACCTATCATCCCCCCATCTTTCCTCCTCTTTCCGCTCCATTCTATGGCTGTGGCTGTTGCAATAACAACCATTATGTTTTTGCCATGTGCTCTCTGAGTTATTAGCTGCTATTCACGAGATGATATGCTGATATCGTTTATATCATCATATCAAGACAACAGTTATCCTTATCACCCTGACAATTTATTTCTGGGATATGGGGAAGGAGGGGAGGGTGGGGAGTGGGTTCCTCTATACTCCATCATTTTATTATTATTATTATTATTATTATTATTATTATTATTATTATTATTATTTAAGGCAGCAAGCTGGAAGAATTGCTAGCACGCCCGATGAAATGCTTAGTGGTATTTCGTCCGACTTTACCATCTGAGTTCAAATTCCGCCGAGGTTGACTTTGCCTGTCATCCTTTCGGGGTCGATAAAATAAGTACCACTTGAACACTGGGGTCAATATAACTGACTCATCCTTCCCACAAATTGCTGCCCTTGTGGCAAAATTTGAAACCTTTAATATTATAATTTATTATTATTATTATTATTATTATATTTAAAAAAAAAGGATTGACGTAACTCTTCACAAAGGTAAATAGTCAAGACGAAGAGTGCGATTTTAGATGTTTTATTCTTTGAACAATATTTCGATTTTCATTGGCCCAGGATTTTCATTGTTCAAAGAATAAAACATCTAAAATCGCACTCTTCGTCTTGACTAATATTATTATTATTATTATTATCTCCTGCCTTTATTTTTCATATATTTTTCAACTCTTGCAAAACGCACACGTGTGTGCACACGAATCTACGTACATGCACACACTTTCACTTTTACTCTTTGTGTGTGTTTTCAGTTAATTGGACTGTGGCCATGCTGGGGCACCACTTTCAAGGGTTTTAGTCTGGTGAATTACAGGATATAGACATACCATTTCTTTTCAAAGTAGTGTCCATTCAAACACACACACACACACACCAATATATACATGCATCAGCATTTAACGTCTGGTTTTCATGCTGGCCTGGGTTGGACTGTTTGACAGGAACTGGCCTGCTGAAGAGCTGCCTGGATTCCATGTCTGTTTTGGTATGGTTTCTACAGCTGGATGCCCTTTATAATGCCAAACACACACACACACACACACACACACACACACATGATAACTCAATCAACCTTCTCACTGGTCAAAATGAATAAACAACACTCAATTAAACATCTATTAATGCTATATCACCTGAAAAAATGAATCCATGAAGATGATCTACCCAATATCCACAGATATCACAGACCACACTCGAATCATCCCAAGAATACAGACTGTAATCTAAAGAGTCTTGGGATTTGTGGAAACACACATGGCGATGCATTAAATGTTTATAAATTCTATCGAAGGATGATTGTTATTATTATAATATTTATTCTACATTATATTGGTACAATTTGATGCAACCCCAAAAAACTGGTTCACCAGTCAGCATTATTACGCTGTGGCCAGCATAATGGAATAGGAGCTTTATTTGCATATTCAAAACGTTTCCTGTAAACAAATATAAAAAAGGTATATATATATATAT
>NC_069003.1:30214668-30215344 GCF_001194135.2 Octopus bimaculoides
TATATATATATATATATATATATATATATATATATATGTGGAGGCATGTGGCTTAGTGGTTAGGGTGTCAACACCATGATCATAAGATTGTGGTTTCGATTCTTGGACCGGTGGACTGGTGTTTATTATACTCCTTGTTGACTTTGACTTGACTGCCAGTTGCTCTGTGCTTTCAAATACCTGTGGAATATAAGGAAAAACCAGTAAGGGTTGTCAACGGGAAGAGCGTCCAGCTGTAAAAGTACTTCTTTCATTCTTCTAAGAACACCCTGTATAACCTATGCTGGCATGGAATAACAAACATTAAAGAAATGAAATGTGTATGTATACGAGTGTTTTTCTCCTTGTCTCCGTATTCTTTCTGTTGAAGAGCGTAGCTCGAAACGTCAAAGACTTTCCGTATTCCCGAGCGTCATACTAATATATACTTTTGTTATTTACACCACCTGTCCTCGTCTGTTGTTATTATTTGTATATTCTCCCATATATATATATATATATATATATATATATATAGATAGATCTCATATATTATATTATGTAGCTAAACTTGACTTTTACTTCATTACATTGAATTTCATTGTTGCAAGGAGAAGCAATTCCCAGATGTTCTTTGTGTAAAGATGTATTAAATACTCTTTATCACCGCTTATAATATAACTGGCAAACATATGTA
>NC_069003.1:30215775-30221293 GCF_001194135.2 Octopus bimaculoides
ATGTGTGTATGTGTATGCATATGTTGTATATATGTATGGTTGCGTATGTATTGGCATTGGTGTGTGTGTGTGTGTGTGTGTATGCATATGTTGTATATGTATGGTTGCGTATGTGTTGGCATGCATATGTTGTATATGTATATATGTATGCGTTGTTGTGTGTATGTGTATGCAATACATGTCTGTGTTGGCGTGTGTGCATATATGAACATATGTTGTATATGTATGTATGGTTGCGTATGTGTTGGCATGGGTGTATGTATATGCATATATCTTGTATATGCATGTATGTTTGTGTATGTGTTGTTGTGTGTTTGTATATACATACATATATTGTTGACGTACACAAAAATGTAAAAACGCCTCTGCCCCCTCCCCCCTTTCTCCTCCGGTGACAATGGAGTATGAACATAGATTAAATTCTTTCCCAAGTGCATGTATACTTGAAAATATTAAGATAATCTTGGCATGTATCTCTGACAGTTACCAAGTAAAAAAGAAAAAAAAAACTGTGTCAGCCGTAGATATGATTGTAGTTTACGAAGGGCAGTGCAGAAACGATCTGTGGGAGCGGCTTGCTGTAGCGTCTCGTCTCGTCTCGTCTCGTCTCGTCTCGTCTTGTCTTGTCTTGTCTAATCTGTAAAAAAGGGGAGATAGTTGCATTGATATGTTGTGTTGTTGTTGGCACTCTGTCGCTTACGACGTCGAAGGTTCCACTTGAGCTGATCAATGGAACAGCCTGCTTGTGAAATTAACGTGCAAGTGGCTGAGCACTCCACAGACACATGTACCCTCAATGTAGTTCTCGGGGGATATTCAGCGTGACACAGTGTGTGACAAGGCTGACCCTTTGAATTACAGGCACAACAGAAACAGGAAGAAAGAGTGAGAGAAAGTTGTGGTGGAAGAGTACAGCAGGGTTCACCACCATCCCCTGCCGGGAGCCTCGTGGAGCTCAATAAACACTCACAACGCCCGGTCTGGGAATCGAAACCGCGATCCTATGATTGCGAGTCCGCTGCCCTAACCACTGGGCCATTGCGCCTCCACAAGTTGCATTGATATACATACACGGAATAAATAAATAATTTATCAGAAGTGCTAGGGTAAACGCAGTCGTGGTGAGGGCAGGGAGGATGGTCGATGTGCAGGGCATGAAATTTTTTTTAAAAGGAACCAAAACTAAAGCTCGCTAATCATAGCGGAACCTCAGTTTATGAACAGCTCTCATCACAAATTTCATGCATCACGAATCTCCAATGATGAACATGCAAGCTCTAGCAACAACAGTTGGCAACTAACTGGAAGCTTCAGAGGGACAGTATCTGTCGCTGTATAGCTTTTGCTCGGTGCATATCCTTGCTTGAATTCACCGGGCCCTCTCTTGAGTTCCCTATGGGCAAAATAGTTTCGGTTTATAAACATTTGGGGTGATGAATGGCCTTCAGGAACGAATTTTACCCATTTGTGCCCAATTTTTTTTTTTTTTTTTTTTTTTTTTTTTTTTTTTTTTACTTGATTTATTACCCAAAAAATTTTTATTTTTATACAACTTTATCTGATAATAAATATATGAAAAAAATTTTATTGCAATATTTGAAAGACGCTCCAGTCTTTGATGGCTAACGAAAGATATCTCAGAAAAATACAGGTGTTGCAGAAGTATGATAGCTTATCCTTCTGATCCTAAAAAAAAGGGACAATGGACGCTAATGGGTTAAATTCTCAAATGGGGGTTCCACTGTATATATGAACTTAGGTTTATGAAAGCACCTCAAACAATTTTTTTGAACAAAAAAAAATCTTCAGTAACAAACAGTGTCTTGGATAAAGAACATGCAAGCCAACAGCAATAGTTGGCAACAAGCTGGGAGTGTTAGTGGAATAGTGTCAGTAGCTGTCTAGCTAGCCTTGTTCACATTCAGTGAAGGTATGTGGCTTAGTGGTCAGGGTGTTGGAATCAGGATTGTTAGACTGTGGTTTCAATTCCTGGACTGGGCAATGCGTTGCGTTCTTGAGCAAAACACTTCATTTCATGTTGCTCCAGTTCACTCAGCTGGCAAAAATGAGTAACCGTGTGATGGACTGGTGTCCCATCCAGTTTTTGTTCACCCAATCCACTCATAAGACTTTGTTCAGTTCGAGGATGTAATAAAAGATACTTGCCCAAGGTGCCATGCAACGGGACTGAACCTGAAACCATGTTGCTGGCAAGCAAATTTCTTAACATGCAACCACATCTGTGCCTGTCGCCATACCTGTATCTATTACCATTTGTTGCTGGTTCCTTCTCGAGCCATGCCTGGCTCATAAGGGCTAGTTTTCTGGTTTCATTGGTGTGTAGGTTCCCCACCTGGACGGGATGCCAGTCCATCACAGGTGAGCTGCTAGATGCAGGAGGAAAGAATGAGAGAAAGTTGTGGCAAAAGAGTCAGCAGAAGTTCGCCATTGCCTTCTGCCAGAGCCAAAGTGGAGCTTAGGTGTTTCGCTCATAAACACACACACACACCGCCCAGTCTGAGATTCGAACCCATGATCCCTCAATCACGAGTCTGCTGCTCTAACCACTAGGCCATGTGCCTCCACATCTATTACCAGTAGCAAAGGGATATTAAAATGATGTGCAGGTGGCACATAAAAAACACCATTTGAGCGAGGCTGTTGCCAGTACCGCCAGACTGGCCCTTATACCGGTGGCACGTAAAAAGCACCCACTACACTCTCGGAGTGGTCGGCATTAGGAAGGGGGCATCCAGCTGTAGAAACTCTGCCAGATCAGATTGGAGTCTAGTGTAGCCATCCGCTTCGCCAGCCCCCAGTCAAATCGTCCAACCCATGCTAGCATGGAAAGTGGACGTTAAATGATGATGATGATGATAAATTAATCACACTCTAATTATGACCTTAGTGTTTCTTATCAAGGCTACAAGGTCTTTTGTCATATCTCTCCACGAACAGAATTGATCTGGGTCTAAACAACAATATTAAGCCTTTGCATCATTAAATTTCATGGTCATTCCTGTAACGATGTTAATTATCCACCCCAAAATAATTAGAATTGATAATTTCTGCTTCTGCAATATTTTTTTTCTGTATCTCCTGTAGGTATGTTTTTTTTTGTTTTTTTTTATCCGCTGCTAAAAAGTATTTGAGTCTTGCTCTGTAAAAAGATATTAGTTGATATATCTTTATATCTTCTACTTGTTTCTGTCTTTAGACTGTGGCCATGCTGGAGCACTGCCTTGAAGAATGTTTAGTTGAATGAATCAACCACACTACTTTTTTTTTTTTTTATATATTCCTGATACTTATTTCATTTGGTCTCTTTTTGCCGAACTGCTAAGCTATGGAGATGTAAACACACCGACACCAGTTATCAAGTGGTGATGTGGGGCAAATACACACACAGATACATATACACACAGAGTAGGCTTCGTTCAGTTTCCATCTATCAAATCCACTTGGAAGGCTTTGGTCGGCCTGAAGCTATAGTAGAAGACACCTGCCCAAGGTGCCACACAGTGGGACTGAACCCAGACCTATCTGATTGGGAAGCAAGCTTCTTATCACACAGCCATGCAGCCATGTTTTTCTTTTTTTAATTTTAAAACCTGATCCTTATTCTATCATTCTCTTTTGCCTAACTGCTAAGTTATAGGAACATGGTAATGAAGGACAAGCACACATATGCGCACACAGCAGGCTTCTTCAGTTTCTGTCTGCCATATCCATCCTCAAAGCCTTTAGTCAGCCTTTGGCTATAGTAGAAGACACTTGCCTCGGGTGCCGCGCAGACTGAACTCAGAACCATGTGCTTGTGAAGCAACCACATATGTGCCGATATAACCGATGTCCTAAGGCAGCGAGCTGGCAGAATCGTTAGCAGGCTGGGCGAAATGCTTAGCGGTATTTCATCTGTCTTTACATTCTGAGTTCAAATTCTGCCGAGGTCGACTGTACCTTTTGTCCTTTCGGGGTCGATTAAATACCAGTTGCGTGCTGAGGTTGATCTAATCAACTGGCCCCCCCTCACCACAAATTTCAGGCCTTATGCTTAGAGCAGAAAAGAATATATGCCTATATAATTGATGTCCTAAGACAGCGAGCTGGCAGAATCATTAGCAGGCTGGGCGAAATGCTTAGCGGTATTTCATCTGTCTTTACATTCTGAGTTCAAATTCCACCGAGGTTGACTTTGCCTTTTATCCTTTCAGGGTCGATAAATTAAGTACCAGTTGCATACTGGAGTTGATCTTATCAACTGGCCTCCTCCCCAAAAATTTTAGGTCTTGTGCCTAGAGTAGAAAAATATATAACTGATGCCCTATAAATATTAACCAAAGGTACTCTGGCAAACTAATCAAATGTGAGATTTATTTCTCTCACGTACACTTAACACTAACTATGCACAGCTAGACACGACACTTTAAAAGTCACTTGGGACTTAAGAGACGTTTTTAACTTTCACGGTTCCGCTAATGCTTAACCATTTGCTCAGCAGTTAATTCTAAACTCTTTTAATACGAACCCACCTGAGACTGCCTGTAATTTTTTGAATACAAACTTAAATAGAAATAATGTGAATTTATACCTTCCATTAATATTTCATGTTAATTTTTGTGTCTGACATCAGTTTAATGATGATAACATTTATTTTCCTGAATTCTGTTAATTCTGTTAATTATGATTTTAATCAAAATATTCCCCTCTCAGATTCACTCCCTTATTGCTGTGGTCCTTCAGCTTTTCTGAGCCCTGTAAAGGAATTCAGAGGGTTTGGCCTGTAACCAGGTCTTTCTTGATTCCCTTAAAGTCAAGAACTTTTCAGCACCCTACTCTATGTCTGTGTGTATATATATACTCTTTTACTTGTTTCAGTCATTTGACTGCTTATTCTATCGGTCTCTTTTGCCGAACCGCTAAGTTATGGGGACGTAAACACACCAGCATTGGTTGTCAAGCAATGTTGGGGAGACAAACGCAGACACACATACACATATACATATATATACATATATACGACGGGCTTCTTTCAGTTTCCGTCTACTAAATCCACTCACAAGGCTTTGGTCGGCCCGAGGCTATAGTAGAAGACACTTGCCCAAGATGCCACGCAGAGGGACGGAACCTGGAACCATGTGGTTGGTAAGCAAGCTACTTACCACACAGCCACTCCTGCGTCTATGACTTCAGTAGAAAATTACTCTCCCAATGTGTCATACAGTAGGACTGAACCCAGAACCATGTGGTTGGGAAGCAAACTTCTTACAGCTACCCTTGCCATTTTTGTAATTTGTACTTGTAATGTCTCTTTATCTATTGCCCTTGTGGCAGATCAATTCATTATTATTATTGTTGTGGTTGCTGTTGTTCAACATCTGGTTTCAAGAAGAGTTGAAACCTGGCTGCATATTTTCAGAAGTTTCTTTAATTCTTGAGAACGGTAACCTTTTCATGAAAAATACCTCGTTCTCTCACAGAGATATTTTCGTAGCATTTAAAGTGTCCTTGCTTCCCT
>NC_069003.1:30222271-30224963 GCF_001194135.2 Octopus bimaculoides
CTTTTTTTTTTTTTTTTTCACCCTTATAGTACCTTAGGGTACTTTAGTATGCCTGGCACATTTTCTCTGTAGAGATAATTTGCAGTGCTGCTACTGGTGGTGATGGTGGTGGTGGATCTCTTTATCTATCAAAATAGAATTTTGTATATTATTTTATTGGTCGCTGTTGTTGGCAAATGTAGACGCTGGCCTGGCTGTGTGGTGAAACTTTTGCTTCCCAACCACACAGTTTGGGGTTCAACCCGATTGTGTGGAAACCTCGGGCAAGTGTCTTCTTCTATAGCCCTGATCCAACTTACCTTCTTTTTTGTGTTATGTCTCTTTTGACTTTATGTTGACTGGGGTTGATCTAAATGATTAGTCCCTTCCCCCAAAAATTTTGGGCCTTGTGCCTGGAGTAGAAAAGATTATTATTATTATTATTATTATTATTATTATTATTATTATCATCATCAAAAGGGCGGTGAGCTGGCAGAATTGTTAGCACACCGAGCGGAATGCTTAGCAGTATTTTGTCTGACTTCACTTTCTGAGTTCAAATTCCGCTGAGGTCGACTTTGCCTTTCATCCTTTCGGGGTCAATAAATTAAATACCAGTCGAGTACTGAGGTTGATGTAATCAGCTTACTCTCTCCCACAAAATTTCAGGCTTTGTGCCGATAGTAGAAAGGGTTATTATTATTATCACCATTATTATTATTATTATTATTATCATTTTGAGTATGGCCATTGCCAGTACCGCCTGACTGGCTTTTGTGCCGGTGGCACGTAAAAGCACCCACTACACTCTCGGAGTGGTTGGCGTTAGGAAGGGCATCCAGCTGTAGAAACTCTGCCAAATCAGATTGGAGCCTGGTGCAGCCATCTGGTTCACCAGTCCTCAGTCAAATCGTCCAACCCATGCTAGCATGGAAAGCGGACGTTAAACGATGATGATGATGATGATGATATTCATCTTGTTCTTTTAGTCCATGCAAAAACCCCAAAACAAACTACCCCCTTTTGTTTCTTTCTTGTCGGTTGTTTTGCCTTTGTATTTTGTCTTTGTCTTCCACACACACAAAGAAACACACGCCATTTCTGTTGCTATCGCCATCTCTGTTGCAGTTGCTATCGTTCAGTCTTGGAGGGCTTCAGGAAAGAAAAGAAATTCAAAGAAAGCTATGGGTACTACAACTAAGCGCCCACCCACACCCCCGTATCTTCAGACAAACTAATTAACACCCTCCCCACTCGCACCCACGACCCTTCTTTGTCTCTCTCTCCTTCTCCATCCTGTCACAAATTTACCCACTACTACCGGCGGCGGCGGCGGCTGCGCTTGTATCTGCCCTGCTTTCATTATTAATTGGTTTGTTAGCTATGTTCCTCAGACTTATTCCTCAGAGATATTTCCTGAGACAGTCATTAGCAATTCCATAACTCTTGTTGTGTCCGTTTTCCACTCGAGAGCAGGAAAGCTGTCTTTTAAGTAGAACCTGCCTAATAACTTTACCTAGTATCACTGGTTTTGGTCGTATGTTACTTTTTTTTTCTGTTTGTTTCTTTCAGAGTATTGTTTTTATTATTACTATTATTATTAATACTATTATTATTATTATTATTATTATTATTATTATTATTATTATTATTATTATTATTATTATTATTATTGTTGTTGTTGTTGTTGTTGTTAGCAAGTTAGGCTGTGCTGAGTGTTTTTCTAGTCTGTCCAGTTCTGCTCTATTTACGATTGTTTAAGAAGAATTGGTGGAATGATACACATATACGCGTGCGTGCGAGTGTGTGTGTGTGTGTGTGTGTGTGTGTGTTGTGATGGTTTTCCATTTTGTGAATGATGCAACGAGTGTTTAGTAGACTTCACATGTGAAGAAACATACCCTACATATGTTAATTGTATCTATCTATCTAATATATATATATATATATATATGTGTATGTGGGTGAGAGAGAGAGAGAGAGTGCATGTGTATATATGTGTATATGTATACGTGTGTGTTTGTCTATCTGTCTATAGAGAGTGCTCTTGTATACACCCACACATTCACGTGCATGTGTGAAGCAAGAATTATAAAGATTGCCCCGAAAATAAACCAATTTTTCTGAGCCAGGTGTGATGTCTGCAGAAGTTTAAGAATATGAAATTTGCTATTTATATACAATATATTCATTATTATTATTATAATAAAGGCGGCGAACTAGCAGAATCGTTAGCACGCCGGGCAAAATGCTTAGCGGTATTTCGTTGAAATTCTACCGAGCTCCACTTTGCCAGTCATCTTTTGGAGGTTAATAAATTAAGTACCAGTTACGCACTGGGGTCGATGTAATTGACTATTCCCCTCCCTACGAATTTCAGGCCATGTGCCTTTAATAGAAAAGATTATTATTGAGGCAACGAGTTGGCAGAAGCATTAGCATACTGGACAGAATGCTTAGTGGCAATTTGTCCATGTTTATGTTCTGGGTTCAAATTCTGTTGCGGTCAGTTTTGCTTTTTAATTCTTTCGGGGGTTGATAAAATAAGTACCAGTTGAGCACTGGGGTCTATGATGTATTCAGCTTCTCTTTCCCTCAAAAATGCTTTGTCCCAAAATTTGAAATGATCATTATTATTATTATTATTATTATTATTATTATTATTATTATTATTATTATTATTATTATTATTATTGTTGTTGTTGTTGTTGTT
>NC_069003.1:30226215-30226472 GCF_001194135.2 Octopus bimaculoides
AACCAATCAGCTTTGCTTGTGCCTGTTGGAATTTAGAGGTCTAGACCAGTGCCTCCACTACCTTTTTTTCACTTACAGAACTCTTATATTCTAAAGGGACGGGAGATGGATGAAATTCTTGGCCAATCAGCTTTGCTTGTGCCTGTTGGAATTTAGAGCTCTAGACCAGTGCCTCCACTACCTTTTTTTCACTTACAGAACTCTTATATTCTAAAGGGACGGGAGATGGATGAAATTCTTGGCCAATCAGCTTTGCT
>NC_069003.1:30226482-30227786 GCF_001194135.2 Octopus bimaculoides
CTCTAGACCAGTGCCACCACTACCTTTTTTTCACTTACAGAACTCTTATATTCTAAAGGGACGGGGGGATGGATGAAATTCTTGACCAATCAGCTTTGCTTGTGCCTGTTGGAATTTAGAGCTCTAGACCAGTGCTCCCACAACCTTTTTTTCACTTACAGTAGTCCTATATTCTAAAAACTAACTAAAAATATATCTAAAAGTATAGGGGGAAAAAATTATATTTTGGTGACATTGTGGCACACTTAGCTTCATTGCATGGCACACCAGTTGCAGATCACTGGTCCACAGAGTGGTCTAGAAACCATTATGAGTACCATTATGGAGGTTAATCCAGTCTACAGACTGGATACCATAGATCTCTGCAACCTTTTTCTCATTTGTGGTTCATTTATATTCTTTTCAAAATCCCGTGGCACACCTGAACCAAAAATATATCTAAAAGTATATAAAAAAAAAAAATTATATTCAGGTTACACTGCGATGCACCTAGCATCGTCTTGTGGCACACTAGTGTGCAGCGGCACACGGGTTGCGGAGCACTACTCTAGACATTTATCTTGGGGTAAAAAAATCTTTCACTTCATGACATCAGCAAAAATTTCTGCCATAAACAGACAAAAAAAAAAAATGCAATTTTTGTGTGTTTTCCTTTTTTCTTTCAAACATTTTACTTTTTTATTTTTCTTTAACTTTCTTTGAATTCTTTCCTTGTTTTTTTCTTTGTAATTCATTTATTTGTTGTTATTTTGTTTTGTTTCAATATTACGTTTTGGGTATATTTTTTTGTACATTTTCTTTTTATTATGTTTTCTTTTTGCGAATTTATGTTACTTTTGTTTTTGACAATCAGTTTTATCAAACCATGAGATCTAAGTCAGCGACAACTGATACAAACACACTAGGATCACACACACACACGTACGCACACATACACACATGTGCAAATGCATAGACTTACATATGAGCCCACATGTACTCACACACACACATACAAGCATACATGTGCACTCTCTCACACATGCACACACACACATATATATGAGCACACATGTACACACAAATATATATATATCCACACACACACATATATATGAGCACACATGTACACACAAATATATATATATCCACACACATGTATATATATGAGCACACATGTACACGCAAATATATATATATCCACACACATGTATATATATGAGCACACATGTACACACAAATATATATATATCCACACACATGTATATATATGAGCACACATGTACACACAAATATATATATATATCCACACACATGTATATATA
>NC_069003.1:30228189-30228688 GCF_001194135.2 Octopus bimaculoides
ATATATATGAGCACACATGTACACACAAATATATATATATCCACACACATGTATATATATGAGCACACATGTACACGCAAATATATATATATCCACACACATGTATATATATGAGCACACATGTACACACAAATATATATATATCCACACACATGTATATATATGAGCACACATGTACACACAAATATATATATCCACACACATGTATATATATGAGCACACATGTACACACAGATATATATATATCCACACACATGTATATATATGAGCACACATGTACAGACACACATATACATATGTACACGCACATGAACATATGAGCACACATGTACACACATACGATCTCACATGTACACACACATGAGCACATGTGCACTCAAACACATGCACACACATATACTTACACATGAGCACATGTACACTCACTCACTCACACATGCATGCACGCATGCACTCACTCACATACGAGGGCATGGCCTGACACATTCCCCCCCCCCCC
>NC_069003.1:30228715-30230637 GCF_001194135.2 Octopus bimaculoides
CGCCATCATCTCTCTCACTACCACTCTCTTTATCTTAACCTCCAACTCTCTCTTTACTACTCTACAGCATGACACCTATACCTGTCTCCTCTATATCTTAAATCTCTCAATTGACACAAAGCCACACCCACTCAACACTCCTCCTCCACCTCAATACTATTACTATCCCCCCCATCCCAGTTGAGGGTTTTTGTCTTGCAAGATACTCCATGACCCTGTTGGTGCTGGTGCCACATAAAAAGCACCGGTGAGGCTTCCACATAAAAAAAAGCACCACTGAGCACCACATTAAAAGCGCATTTTTTGTGAGAGAATTTTACTTAGCGGTTAAGGTATTTGGCTCATGATCATAAGGTGATGAGTTCAATTCCCAGTGATGCCCTTGAGCAATACACTTTATTTCATGTTGCTCCAGTCCATTCAGCTGGTAAAAATGAGTAGTACTTGTATTTCAAAGGGCCAGCCTTGTCACATTGTGTCACTCTGAATCTCCCTGTAAACAACATTAAGGGTTCGCATGTCTGTCGAATATTCAACCACTTGCACATTAATTTCACAAATTGGCTATTCCAGTCATCAAGTTAATTAGAACACTCGACAACGACAGATGAACTAATAATAAGTTACTCTGAATCTCCCTGAGAACTAAGGATATGTGTGTCTGTGGAGTACTCAACCATGTTAATTTCACGAACAGGTTCCACCATTGATCAGATCAATTTGCACATTCATGAACGACAGCAAACCAAATCTCTCTTTGAGAACTAAGTATACATGTGTTTTTGGAATGCTCAGCCACATGCACGTTAATTTCACGAGCCGGCTGTTTTGATGATTGCATTAACTGAAACACTCTTCGTCGTAACTGACGAAGTACCATTTAGCTTGTGGTGTTACTGTACTAACAATATAAATTGTTTTTTAGATGATGGTATTGGTGATAGTGGTGGTGGTGGTGTTACTGGTGTTTAAGGTAGTGGATGGGGATGAAGCGATAATTATATTTTCCAAGTTGTTTATATCTCTCCTAGAGGAAATAAAATGAATTATAAAAAAAAAAATAATAATAATAATAATAACCAAAAAAAAAAAAAATAGAAACCAAATAATATCCGACCCAAATTTTCTGTCTGCCAGAGATATTAAAATCTAAGTATCTATTAGATATTTATAATCAGTGGATTAAGGATAGGTGGGTATATATTCATGCACACACTTACAAGCAAATCTCTCTCTCTCTCTCTCTCTCTCTCTCATAGAATCGGTATGATCTCCAGTCCACAGCAGATGAAAGGTGCGTCTTGCAGTGCAAGCTGTATATGAAATAATAAAAATGTTTGTGTTTGTGTGTATGTCTGTATGTATATATGTATGTGTGTATATATCTATGTATATATAATATGCTATTGGACCTCTAATTTGGCTTCCAGAAATCTAAGTATATTGTGCAATATCTATCATGTAATATGCTGTACTCTGTATTGAGTTAATGGTCTACATCTTTGAAGTGGATTAATTTGCATAATGGTGTATTAAAAATTGTTTTGTTCTGTATTCTTTATCATCCACATAAAAAAGGTAAACATGTTCTGCTTTAGAATTGTGTTAATTTGTACCTGTATCTTTAAAATAAAATCAAGCTCTGCTTTTCTGCCTTGAATTTTCATCCTATAAATATTATACTGTACAGTATGATATACTTTTAGGATTTTAAATGGATTAATATATATCAAACAGGCCCTGTTTTAGAATTGTATTAATGTGAACACCCTTAAATACAATTTAGTTCTTCATTTTTCATAGGTCATTTTATATTTTAAGTATATACTTCTACTGTGTCTAGAAAAAAAAAAAAGAAAAGAAAATCGAGAAACTAGGGCCATTTCTGGCCCCAAGCTTTTAAGATATTTGGTCTGGTATTA
>NC_069003.1:30230695-30231717 GCF_001194135.2 Octopus bimaculoides
CTTTTCTTTTTTTTTTGTGGTACTCATGTTAGTGAGATCACAGAGTAATTAACAAAATGAAAAAGAAAAAGCCCCCCCCCCTCAACTGAGTGGAGGAATATTTGAGCGAAGGAATTGTGACTTAATGTCACATAATGAAATGCTAAAATGTAATAGAGTAACAAGTACAGGGGTAATTCATGGCTACCCTGCATTATATAAAAGTAAAAGAGAGTAACTGGAAAGAAGATAAAAATGGTAGTGGTGATGTACCAGAGCAAATTCTCAAAATACAAGGTGGTGTGAATAGGAGAGATTACAGAAAATAATCAAGGAGAAAAGAGAAGATGGGTAATTTCAGCTTAACTATCCTACTATATTGAGTACCTCAATTACTTTATTTACCCTTTTCTCTGCCTAAAATATTCATACCCTACCTACCCCATCATTGCTGCCTGTGCTTTTCCCACAGGGAATGTAATTGAGGCTCCCTTCCATCTTAACTCTTGCACACAGCACATGTCTACCTACCTCTGCTCTAGCATTTCAATCTCGGATCCTGCTTTTCATTGTGCTGACATTGGTTGTGGTGGACCTGAAGTTGTAGACTTGGAAAGAAAGAAAGAGAAGGAGTTGAGTTGGGTGACTGATGTGATTGCCTGCAAAGAATATTTGTATGAACACTTGTCAGCTGGCAGAGGACTCTTGTAAATGTCTAGTTAATTCAATCAAGCAATTACTCAATGAATTACAATTTCCTCGATCCCGCACACCATCTAGGGCAAGCGTCTGCAGAGAAAAGAGAAGCGGGAGGCAAGGAGGAAGTAGGAGGGTTCTGGCTAGCCAGAAGTGAAGAGAGGGGACATGACAGGAATTCATATCTTTATATGTAATCATTACACACACATACAAGCATGTGCACACACACCCATTTGCACATACGTTTATATATATATATATATATATATATATATATACTTCGCATGCATGCGGCACAGGGAATACACCAAAACATCATATTTATACTTAAGAGAAAGGATGGG
>NC_069003.1:30231727-30233771 GCF_001194135.2 Octopus bimaculoides
TACTTCGCATGCATGCGGCACAGGGAATACACCAAAACATCATATTTATACTTAAGAGAAAGGATGGGGGGGGATTGTTAAGGAGTTGCTAGAGAATTAAATCCTGTACATCTCAATAAAGATGGTGGTGGAGGGAGGTAGATGGGTGGAGAGGGGTATGAAAGCCATGGGCCCACGTGTTGTTTACTTAACGAGAAATTTCTGTAGAATAAACTTGATATTATTACTCGGACTTCATAAAATAATTTCGGTAATTATTTCCTTTTTTTTTTACTTCTGGAGCCCTAGGATTTGTACGGGCCAGTTACTTGATTTCTATGGTGTATAAGGGTCCGACATCACAATATTGCTCTGAAAGGGACACTGGTCCGATGCAGGGTTTAAAATGTTTTAAGAGGAAGCATGTGGATGGAGGTGGGGGGGACAAGTTGATGGCACCAATCCTTGTATTTGATTGGTGCTTTATTAACCCTTATTCATCCCTTTGTTGTGCACATGATGCCCCAGTCTGTGGAGCAAAAAACGGCTGGGTCAACTTAAGTCGGCTTGAATCTATAATACAAAAAGCACTTGCCTGTGGGATTGAACTCAAAACCATGTGGCATGAGTTAACTCCTTGACCGGATTTGGACCCAAAATATAAACACCGAGAAGAAATGTCATTAAGCATTTTGTCTGACATATTAAGGATTTTGCTAGCTCTTCTATAATTCATTAATAATGTGGTTGGGAAGCAAATTTCTTAACCACGCAGCCATGCCTAATACCTGACTCTGAAAATGAGAAAAGTCCTGGAGTCAACTAAAGTCCTGCAAGGTGGTGCTCCAGCTTGGTTGCAGTCCAATGACTAAAGTAAAAGAAAAGAAATAAAATAAAATAAAAGAATAATACTAGAAAACAAACAAAAAAAATTCTACTGAAGAAAAGATTGTCATTCACAAAAGACACCCAAAAGACACCGTCAACAATTGTTGTTGTTGGCACTCCGTCGCTTACGATGTCGAGGGTTCCAGTTGATCCGATCAACGGAACAGCCTGCATGTCAAATTAACATGCAAGTGGCTGAGCACTCCACAGACACGTGTGCCCTTAACGTAGTTCTCAGGGATATTCAGCGTGACACAGTATGACAAGGCTGACCCTTTGAATTACAGGCACAACAGAAACAGGAAGTAAGAGTGAGAGAAAGTTGTGGTGGAAGAGTACAGCAGGGTTCGCCACCATCCCCTGCCGGAGCCTCGTGGAGCTTTTAGGTGTTTTCGCTCAATAAATGCTCACAACGCCCGGTCTGGGAGTCGAAACCACGATCCTATGACCGCAAGTCCACTGCCCTAACCACTGGGCCATTGCGCCTCCACACCGTCAACAATAACGATGACGAAAAAGCCAAGTACAACAACAACAACATTAAGCAGTACAGTACAACAATGTGCTTGCCGCCGACTTCTATTCTGTTAATTGATTCCAAAAACTGCCAAATGTTTTTGGCGAAACGCTTGTGGCAGAAATGGCGATTGCTTTCTTTTGGTGGGGAGAAAAAAGAAAGGCATTTTTCGGCACCTCTGTTTTAGCTGGCAACAGCAGGTTGGAGATAAGAGACGGCGCAGCTGTTTAGAATATGCCAGTGTTGTTCTTTACCATCCATTGCCCATTATTATGATGATGACGACGATGACGATGACGATGAAGGATGAAGGCGATACCTACTCTCAAAAGCATAGCTGACTTTTGTAGCCAGTCCGTTTGGCTTTGAATAATAAGAAATGAAAGAGAAATAGGAATAAATAAAAGTGAGAGAGAGAGAGAGGGGCTTCCAGGTACACAAGTGATGAACAAACAGATGTCAAAGACACTTATTCAACCAATTATGATATTTATATTGCTTTGACCTGAATATCTGTGTCTGTCTGTTTGACTGACTGTGCACGTGTACGTACATAGGCACGTATGCAGAGGCACTTGCGTGTGTTTATATATCTATTGTGTGTGTGTGTATGTATATATATATATATATATATATATATATATATATATATATATATAT
>NC_069003.1:30234118-30235222 GCF_001194135.2 Octopus bimaculoides
TATATATATATATATATATATATTTAATCTGTATGTATGTGTAAGAACATATACCAAGGGCAGCTCCTGATACTAAAACCAGAATATGCAATTAAAAAAAATCAGACCCTTATAATTGAAGTATAGTACATTTAGCATGTCTGTTCTCTACCCCCCCCCCTTTTTTCCCAGCTGTTTCTCATAAAATGAAAGATTTGTATTAAAATATGCTTTTTTTTTACTTGCATTCATGTCTACATCTTAGGCATGCCCTGCATGTTTTGCATTCATAAGGGGAAACACCACTGGTATATGCACATGTATATCTATGTCTGTATATTTGTGTTTGTGTGTGTATTGATGTGTACGTATGTACATATGTATTTAAGTATGTATATGCATGAATTTGAGTGTATGTATGTATGTATGTATGTATGTATGTATAGGTGTGGTTGTGTGATTAAGAAATTTGCTTTTGGACCACTTGGTCTTGAGTTCAATCCCACGGGCAGGTGTTTTTCATATTTTAGATTCAAGCTGACCTCAGTTGACCCAGCCCTTTTTCACTCCACAGCCTGAGGCATCATATGCATGACAAAACACAAAGTGCATAACGTATAATCTAATTATTACATGTATTATGCAAATGTCTGTTACATAATTTATTTCTACTATTAGGTGCAGGAGTAGCTGTGTGGTAAGTAGTTTGCTTACCAACCACATGGTTCCAGGTTCAGTCCTACTGCATGGCACCTTGGGCAAGTGTCTTCTACTATAACCTCAGGCCGGCCAAAGCCTTGTTAGTGGATTTGGTAGATGGAAACTGAAAGAAGCCCATCGTATATATGTATGTGTGTGTATACATTTGTGTGTCTGTGTTTGTACCCCCCAACATCGCTTGATAACCGATGGTGGTGTGTTTACATCCCTGTAACTTAGTGGTTCAGCAAAATTGATCGATAGAACAAATACTAGGCTTACAAAGAATAAGTCCCAGGGTTAATTTGCTTGACTAAACGCGGTGCTCCAGCATGGCCACAGCCAAATGACTGAAACAAGTAAAAGAATAAAAGAACACACACACACACACACACACACACACACACACACACACACACACACACA
>NC_069003.1:30235585-30237238 GCF_001194135.2 Octopus bimaculoides
GTCTTTATTCAACAATAATTTTAAACTAGAACCTGATCATGTTTTTTTTACTGACTTTTTCCTTGTTTGGGTGTATTTGATATAAACATAGACTTGTTTTATCTTTAGCAGTTTGTGTTTATATTCTGCATTATTATTGAAGGGTGGAGGTGCAATGGCCCAGTGGTTAGGGCAGCGGACTCTCGGTCATAGGATTGCGGTTTCGATTCCCAGACCGGGCGTTGTGAGTATTCATTGAGCAAAAACACCTAAAGCTCCACGAGGCTCCGGCAGGGGATGGTGGCGAACCCTGCTGTACTCTTCCACCACAACTTTCTCTCACTCTTACTTCCTGTTTCTGTTGTGCCTGTAATTCAAAGGGGTCAGCCTTGTTACACTCTGTGTCACGCTGAATATCCCCCCTGAGAACTACGTTAAGGGTACACGTGTCTGTGGAGTGCTCAGCCACTTGCACGTTAATTTCACGAGCAGGCTGTTCCGTTGATCGGATCAACTGGAACCCTCGACGTCGTAAGCGACGGAGTGCCAACAACAACAATTATTGAAGGGTTTTTATGTTTTGTATTTCAGTTTTTATTTATCATATATTGTGGCTGTGTAAGTAAGAAGCTTGCTTCCCAACCACACAGTTCCAGGTTCAGTCCCGCTGCGCAGCACCTAGCTATCAGATCATTGAAATCGCAAAGCTATGAGATAATACAAGATTAATTCAAATCGATGTGAACAGATAAGCATTACATTTGACAATAATCTGAATCATGCATTATCTCACAGCTTTGTGTTTTCTTTTCCTTTTTTAACCTTTTCACCTTTGGACTGGCCATATCTGGCCAAAAGATTCCACCTGGTCTGTGTTCAAATTAGCAAGATCTGGCCTTTCGTACCTACCCAACAATGTCATTCTAAAAATAAAACAATCTCCCCCACCCCCTCCCTCCCTATCAAAATCTTAAAGCTGTGAGATAATGCATGATCCAGCTCTTTAGCATCCAGATTATTGTCAAATGTAATGCTTATCTGTTCACATCGATTTGAATTAATCTTGTATTATCTCGTAGCTTTGCGATTTCAATGACCTGATAGTCTATGTATAGACTGACTTTGTAAGATACATGGGGAAGGCCAGATCTGGCCAGTTTGAACATAAAACAGGTGGAAAATTTGGGGGCTGGATAGGATAGGATAGGGCTGGATTAAATGCTGAAGGGATAATCCAAAGCGATTTAGATAAATAACAGACTAATCTGAATGTTTAAAGGATTAAGACAATGGTAATAGTGAACTGTGATTCAAAAAAGACATTTGGCTGTTATTTCTAAACAAGTTAAGCAACCACATAGTCTCCTTCCCTTCTTCCTCTCCTCCTCCTCCTCTCTTTTATTGCTTTATTCTTGCACTTGTAAATTCTACCAATAGTTGGATATTTTAATAATTTATTGCTCCATTTGTTACTAGTTTTCGGTGCAATTTGCTGCTTTCAAATAAAGTTGGTACTAAATACAATTTTTTTTTTTTTTTTTAGTTTATTCTTTCACTCTTTCAGCAGCAACAACAAAAGCAATGCCTCCTTTTTCCTTTCTTTTTTTTTCTATAGTATTCTTTTCTTATTTTTTAGGGTTTTTTTTTAAAACTTTTTTTTTTTTTTTTTTTTTT
>NC_069003.1:30237437-30238388 GCF_001194135.2 Octopus bimaculoides
AATATGTATGTTTTCGATTTTTATGCCATCTCAAGTCCTTATTGCTTGCTGTTTTTTTTTTTTGTGTTTTCTTTTCTTTTTGTTTGTTTGTTTCATTGCAGCCATCTGGCTTTTTAATACCCCCCTACATTTCTCCTTTTGACGATGTTTACATGGTTAATGGAGGTGACCTCGTTAGTTGTTCTTGTCGTCGTCGTCGTCGTCAACAACGACGATGATGATGATGATGGGAGTGTTGTATCAGCCCTTTTAATCAGTTTGCAGACACTGGAAGCTCGATACAAAGCTTTTTAATCAACGTAACCACCACCATCATCATCATCATCATCATCATCATCATCATCATCATCGCCACAGCTGCCGCCATCATCTTCATAAATCACCATTCCCATCAATCAACGTCTTTGTAATGCTGCCATTCTGGAGCAACTTTTTGCTGCACATGCAAATATCTTTTGGCTGCGTCTGAAGAAACGGTATTCAACAGATTGATATGAAACCACCCCCAAACACACTCCAGTCTCTGGTGGCCGACACAGATGTACCGTCACCCTTCTTGGACTTTTCTATTGGTACCACAGTAGGCTCTATTCTCTGGACCTGGCTGGTTTTGTGACCCCTTCACATGAGCCTTGCCAAATTATTCGTTTACCATCCTGACAACATTAGCATTTCTTTCTATTGTTTCACTTACATATATTCATGAGATGGTGCTGGAAAGTTCCTGGTTTTGGGTAAAAGAAAATAGAGGAGGATCAGTTAATTATGATTTTCTAAGATTCACACACTTATTGCTGCGGCCCTTCAGTTCTTCTAAGCCCTGTAAAAGGACTTGGAAGGCTGGGCCTCCAACCAGCCCTTTCACGATACCCTTAAAGCCACGAACTTTTCAACACCTCCCTGTGTGCGTGTGTATGTGTGTATGTATATATATATATATATATATATATA
>NC_069003.1:30238398-30240237 GCF_001194135.2 Octopus bimaculoides
TATATATATATATATATATATATATATACACGTGTGTGTATATATGTATACACGTATGTATATATATGTATGTATATACATACATGTGTGTATGTATATATATATATATATATACATGTATGTGTGTGTATACATATATGTATATACATGTATGTGTGTGTATACATATATGTATATACATGTATGTGTGTGTATACATATATGTATATACATGTATGTGTGTGTATACATATATGTATATACATGTATGTGTGTGTATACATATATGTATATACATGTATGTGTGTGTATACATATATGTATATACATGTATGTGTGTGTATACATATATGTGTGTATACATGTATGTGTGTGTATACATATATGTATATACATGTATGTGTGTGTATACATATATGTATATACATGTATGTGTGTGTATATATATGTATATACATGTATGTGTGTGTGTGTATATATATACATGCATATAATGTATGTGTTGTGTATATGTATATAATGTATATATGTATGCATATACTTATGCCTAAGCTTAACGACATTTTGAATTATGTTTTCAACTGTAGGCCATTTATTTTAAGAAATAAATGGAAAAAATAAACTCCAACTTCAGTCGTTTTATTTGACTTCACGTCATTCTTAGAAAACATTTAAAAGCATAAAAAATGGAAAAAAAAAAAAAAAAATTAAAACAGCTTAAAAAGAAATACTGAAGTGGAAAAATCAAATAAAACACATGGGAAAATATGTACAAAATATTTATTAAACATTAATTAGATATGATATAGGCTAATAAAATTTTTAAATGTTTTTGCATATTAAGTCGTTTCCTGAGTTATGTCATATGTCTTGGAACCAATTGCTGGCATAAGCTGTGTGTGTGTGTGTGTGTGTGTATACAGGGATGCGGTGAAGACAATGGCAGATGACTTGAAGATTATTGCAGCCAAGTAGAAGATCTGTACCATCAGACAAAGGTTGGGCGTCAACTAGAAAGTGAGTTGCTACTGCAGAGCAGCCTTGTCATCAACCATACTCGTTGCACTCTTGTACTCCGCTTGGTACTTGGCCGTGGAGGCCCAGAGGCGGTCTGGTGGGGCTTGATGCCAACTACCTTACTTTTACCATCCAAGGCTTTTCATTCAAAGAAGTGGGAAGCCTTGTAGCAATGGAATAAATGTGATGGTAGCTGGTGTAAGCAGCTGGGAGCTCTGCACACAGGCAGCTCATTCTGTCTCTTCTGAATGAACAGAACGGTCAACATCGTCTTATGATGGACGGCTGTCATCACTGATACATATAATAAATGCACAAATGGAAAATAGAAACAGGTCACCAAAGCCTCATCAGTTATTGGCCAGAGGGTCAAACTCAAATTTTGTGCCTTCAACGATAATATTGATTTCCTTCTGGTGGTGCCGGCAGCAAGAAGCCCCTGGCAAATGGCAAGCCAATGACCAAGGGACCAAATATGACAGAAAGTGAACAAACAAACAAGAAATGAATAAATATACAATACAGATAGTGAACATACAAACATGAATAAATGTGATTCAAGACAAGACCATTTGTAGACAGACAAGGGACAAAGATGAAAACAAACCTATATACACACACATACACACATAGGTGCAGATATGTTTTGTGATCAAGAGGTTTGCTTAGCATGCATATGGTTTTAGGTTCAATCCCATTGTGTGCTACCTCAGGCATGTGTCTTCTACTATAGCACCAAACCAACTGACTGGAACAAATAAAAGAATAAATATACATATATATATATATATACACACACACACTCACTCACTCACTCACTCACTCACTCACTCACAATGAATT
>NC_069003.1:30240453-30243316 GCF_001194135.2 Octopus bimaculoides
TCTTACCACACAGTCACACTGGCAACTAACATTTATATATATATATAATGTCCTGTCCTATTAACAAGACACTATTTAAATATTGATTGTAATGTAAAATGCTGTCTCATTTGAGCGTTTGCATACCTCTCTCTTTCTCTCTCTCTCTCTCTCTCTCTCTCTCTGTGGAATGAATTAATTTATTTTGTAAATTTCTAAGGTTTTGTGCACTTTTAAACATGGTAAATCAGTTTAACAGGCCGTCAACGAGATACTTAATTATTTAATTCTTGATCAAATTGTTTCGAATTATTAGTGTAAATATCCATATATACACCGCAACCATACAGCAGATTAATTAATTCTGTCGGTGCATGTGTAAATATTGAGTTTAGCCCCGAAGAAATTCTCATGCCTTGAAATTCATACATGTGTGTATATTTTCACACACACACACACATGCTCTACTTTGCTCTTCGAGGCTCTCATTGAGCATGTGTTAAATTAGTTGGTGTTTTATTTAAAGACTTCACCTAGCGTTTTTATGTATTTACTCTTTACTTGTTTCAGTCGTTTGACTGCGGCCATAGGTAGATTAACAATTACGGATTAAATATTTTTATTTTTACCTCTTTTTCTGTCCATTAACACACACACACACACACACACACACACACACACATATATACGCACATATAGACAAAGTACTTACGCCTGTCGTATACATATAGACCGAAACAGTCATAATTGTATTGGTCACTCTGCAAGGATACAAATCAATCAATTAACGAGCAACACTAATGCCATCTCATCAAAAGGATGGCTATCAGGTGCCATGGAAACGGTGATGGGTGCAGGATCAGTCATGTGGATCCGAGCCATCTCAGCCCAGTGATGCTGATACGTTTACAGTTTTTGGCTAAAAATCGATGGATGTTATAATACAGTGTTTGAAACGAAATATACTGTTAATGCATTTGTAATTAATTAGTCTGTCTCTGCCACATCTATCTTCATCACCAATCTACCTGTCTGTCTGATTACTATAGGTGGTTTTAAGTAATTAAAAACAGCAGACTTTTATGTTAAGTAAAGAACTCAATACCTGATGCCTTCTAACTTTGTTTCTTTCATTGGACTGTGGCTATGCTGGGGCAACCACCCAAAGGGTTTAGACCAGTGGTTCTCAACTGGGGTCCATGTGGCCCTTAGGGGTCCACATAAGATTTTGTTGTTATAATCCATGTGCGATGAAGTGGCTATATTTCTGCAAGGGGCAGGCATGGCTGTGCGGTAAGAAGCTGTCTTCCGAACCACATGGTTCTGGGTTCATGTGCATGTGTGTGTGTGTGTCTCATTGTGTCTTTGTTTGCCCCCCCCCTCCCGCTTCCCAATCGCTGCTTGACAACCAGTGTCGGTGTGTTTATATCCCCGTAACTAAGCAGTTGGGCAAACGAGGTCAATAGAATAAGTATTAGTCTTTGAGAGGAAATAAGTTCTGGGCGTGGGGGGGGGGCAGTTTGTTTGACTAAAACCCTTCAAGGCAGTGCTCCAGCATGGCCGTGGTCAAAATGACTGAAACAAGTAAAAGAATAAAGGAATAATACATAAGCGCAGGAGTGGCTGTGTGGTAAGAAGCTTGCTTCGCAACCTCATGGTTCTGGGTTCAGTCCCACTGCGTGGCACTTTGGGCAAGACCAAAACCTTGAGTGGATTTGGTAGTCGGAAACTGAAAAAAGCTGGAGGTCCCCAATGCCACAGGCTCGAACGTAAATCCAGCAGAGAACAATTGATATTTATCTAGCTTGTTTTTCTCAGCCTGACAAGCAGTGGAACCCGGGCTGGTAGCTGACCTGACCACGCCATGTTGCTGCTGTTGAAGGTGTCACAGCACGTGTCATCCCAGATGAGGAGCCAGCCGCCACGGAACAGTAAAATTGTTGTACTGTCTGCTGGTCTTTTACTGTTCCCTCGGTGGTAGTTTATGTGGGCAGCTCCTCCGTAATGACATTACATAAAAATGAAATACGAGTAAATCCAGAAGCTTATAAAAACCTGATCACTAGCAATGTATAATGCTTTTATCACAATTCAGAATCTCGGTAATAATTTTATTGCTTAACCTAAATGTGTGCCAATAAAACCCTGCTGAATCTGAGATCAGCAGAAAATTAATAGCAGCATAACTCAAATTCAGTTTGTTTGACTACGTCCTTGAAATCATAATAAAACTGTGGTTTCAATTCCTGGACTGTATGATGCATTGCGTTCTTGAGCAAGATGCTTCATTCATTTCACGTTGTTCCAGTCTGCTGGTGTATTTTTTAAAGCGAGTCATCCTGCATTAGACCAGCATCCTGTCCAGGGAGGGAATATATACACCACAGAGTCAAGGAAACCAGTCTTGTGAGCCTGTGGCTCGGTAAAACACTTTGGGTCCTTTTTTTTTTTTTTCCTATCCTTTTAATGTTCCCTTTTCCATGCTTGCATGGGTTGGATGAGGCTTTGTTGAGGCAGATTTGTCTATGGCTGGATGCTTTTCCTGTTGCCAACCCTTTACTTGTTTCCAAGCAAGATAATATTTCCTCTTGTTTGTTGAACAATGAACAGCCTGGACGTTCTTTATCTTTTACTTGTTTCAGTCATTGGACTGTGGCCATACTGGGGCACTGTCTCGAAGTCAGGTTTTGGTTGGCCCAGGGCTAAAGTAGAAAATACTTACCCCAGGTGTCACTGGATTGCAAGCACTTGACCCCATTTGATACCCCCTGTCCCTCTCTCCCCAGTCTGTCTGTCTGTCTGTCTGTCTGTGCGTGTCTCTCTCTCTCTGTCTCCTCTGCCAACTCTCTCTCTGTCTCCTGCCAACTCTCTCTCTGTCTCCTCC
>NC_069003.1:30243673-30245414 GCF_001194135.2 Octopus bimaculoides
CTCTCTCTCTCTCTCTCTCTCTCTCCCTCTCTCCTCCACAAATTCTCTCCATTCAAAAACGAAGAACGAACACAGTTCTAAGCACTGAGCCATTGTGAATTCCGTTGAATGAGTTCCGTTAATTAATTTTGTTAGTTTGATTTTCTAAGGTTTTCTGTACTTTTGTACGTGGCCAATCAGTTCAACAGGCTATATGCGAAACGACTTCTTAATTATTTAATTACTAATCTAATTGTTTGGAATTATTTGTGCGAATATTTGCATAATGCACCACACAGTTGATTAAATATCTATGCATACATTACACTAAAACAAATTGGTGTTACTCTGAATTCATATTCACAAATGATGAAAATAAATTTTACCAGGTGGGTGTTCATACATATTGTCGTCATCGTCATCATTGTCATGACGATGATCATCATTTAATGTGCGTTTCTCTATGCTGGCATGGGTTGGGCGGTTTGACAGGCTCTGGTAAGCTGCAGGGCTGCTTTGTGCTCCGTCTCCACTTTGGCATGGTTTTTTATGGTTGGATGTCCTTCCTGGTGCCAACCACTTTTCAGCATGTAAACGGTAAGACCCCCTACAGCTGTGAATGACCATGGGATTGCACTTAAAAAGTTCCCTGGACACAAATCCAGGCAAGGTTGTTCATGGAAGACCAACAGTCGCCCATGCATACCAGCTCCCCTTCTTAATGCCACCGATATTATCCAAGGAAAAGGCAAAGGCCAATACAATAATCCCTCACCATATCGTGGTTTATTATTTAAGCTTACACTTTATTTCACGTTGCTCCAGTTCACTCAGCTGTAGAAATGAGTCGTGACAATCCTGGTGCCAAGCTGTATCGGCCCCTTTGCCTTTCCCTTGGATAACATCAGTGGTGTGGAGAGGGGAGGCTGATATGCATGGGCGACTGCTGGCTTTCCATAAACCACCTTGCCCGAACTTGTGCCTTGGAGAGTAACTTCAGCCATGACCGAAGGGGGTCTTTACATTTCACTGAATAATCTGAATGCTAAAGGGTTAATGATATACTTTGAAGTAAATTCAGCTCTGAATTGTGCTAAAAACCCCTTTAATGAATAAAAGAACAAAGACAAAAAAGAAATTAGTAACACCAAGTCCTGCTGGCAGTTTCCCACTTATTTTCAATCTAAGGAGTTATTAACTCTATAAGCTGATACTTAGAGCTAAATTCACTTTGAAGTACATTGTTAATAGAGGCTTATTTACATATTTCTTTTTGGTTCTACTGTTTTATTCTGAATCTGAACAGAATTATTAATAAATTCCAAATGCAATTTTCTCCTTTAGTTTTGTGAATAACAGTATTCATTCAGTAACCAATGTTCAAAGACTTCATTAGTCGTCTACGCTTTAGGCCTTTAGCGTTCATAGTATTCTGTGAAAGGTATTACTTGCTTAGTCACTTTGTTTCAGTTTAATCATGCATTATCTTATAGCTCTGAGATTTCCATGATGTGAGTGTTTATTTTTAGGATGTCGTTGTAGGGTAAGGTATGAAAGGTCAGATCAGGTTTGAACATAAAGCAGGGAGATGCCAGAGCAGCTGTCTGGCTTCCATAAATTTCACCATTTGAGCGTAATCATTACCAGCTTTGCCTTCTAGCACTTATGCTGGTGGCACATTAGAAAACCATTCGAGCGAGGTCGTTGCCAGTGCCGCTGGACAGGCTCCCGTGCAGGTGGCACATAAAAAACACCTTTTTGA
>NC_069003.1:30245813-30247229 GCF_001194135.2 Octopus bimaculoides
GTGGTTTGCTGTGATGCTCTTATGGTTACAGTGTTTTGTCAAACCTCCATTTATACATTCACTCTCTCTCTTTCTCTCTTTCTCTTTCATACACACACACACACACACACCTTTCTTCTCCACCCACCTTTATCTCTCATATCTGAAAGCAGATAATAAACCTGTATAATATTATTAGTTCTATATCATTAACTTCCAATTGTGATCCTATTTAAGTGATTCTTGGTTTTGTTGAGCCACTCTCTGTAATTCTATTATTATTATTGTTCAGTAGTTTTATTTTTATAACGTGCTTTCACTTCACTACCGGGCGCAGCTCTGTGTGCCTTTGGTATGTGCTGTGGTTTGCTGTGATGCTCTTATGGTTACTGTGTTGAAAGTGTTTTGCGTAGGATGTGTGTAGTGCCCAGTAGTGCAATTTTCTGTATGTTATATATATTTGTAAGTCCTGGTGTTTTTGTTATGTATTTATCTGAATATTTTTTTTATTATACCTAAGGTGCCTACTATGATAGGAATTGCTTCTGTTTTTAGATTCCACATTCAAGTTACCTCTTTTTCCAGGTCTTTGTATTTTGAAAGTTTTTCCATTTCTTTTAGTGAAATTATTATTATTATTATTATTATTATTATTATTATTATTATATTACATTTGTATAAATTTGTATAGGTCTGCTTTTATGTATTGTGTGTGTATGCATGCATATCTATCTATCTATCTATCTATCTATCTGTCTGTCTGTCTGTCTGCCTGTCTGTATGTATGTATGTATGTATGTATGTATGTGCAAATGTGGCTGTGTGGTAAGAAGCTTGTTTGCTAACGACATGCTTTCGGGTTTAGTCCCACTGTGTGGCACGTTCGGCAAGTGTCTTCTACTATAATCTCAGACTGACAAAAGCCTTGTGAGTGGATTTGGTGAACAGAAATGGTCTAGGAATTGAACTCACTACCTCATGAGTGTGAGCCTGGCACTCTAACCACAGAGCCATGTGCCATCACTAAAAAAAAGAAATCCCTTTCTAAAGAATTCTCTCTGAAGAAAAAAAAAATCTAAAAGCCAAAACAAAAGCCCCACTCCATAAATGCCCACCCATCCAAAATGTTGGTAAAATAATGAGTGTCTTGATTAGTGGAGATGTTAATTTATCAGTGAAATTTTTAGTTTTTTTTTCCTTTTTATGGTGGTGAGGTCCTATCTATCCCCACCCCCTCTGTCTGTCTCTCTCTGTCTCTTTATGTGTGTGCCTTTTTTTTTTTTGCATCTCCTCATTTTTGTTGCTCCTCCCCCTCATCCTGTTTTTATTTCTTTTTTATGTTTTTTTTTTTGTTTTTATTTGTTATTACCGTTGGCACGTGTTAAACTGTTGTAATCTTAATTTAGTGTCTGATTTAAAAAAGTTAAAGGGGGGGGG
>NC_069003.1:30254635-30257073 GCF_001194135.2 Octopus bimaculoides
ATATATATATATATATATATATATATATATATATATACGATGGGCTTCTTTCAGTTTCTGTCTACCAAATCCACTCACAAGGCTTTGGTCAGCCCGAGGCTATAATAGAAGACATCTGGCCAAGATGCCACGCAGTGGGACTGAACCCGGAACCATGTTGATGATGATATATAAAATAAAATCCTTATTTTAATAACGACCATGTGTGTGTGTGTTAGGTCCTCATCAGGGATTAAATAATCCCAAAATTTCACTAGTTAATCACTATTATATAAGGAGAAAGTCTCAACGATATGTTAGGGATCATTATAGTAATAATTATACATCCATAAATCTCCATTTTCTTCCTTTCTTTCATTATATATATGTATATATATATGTGTGTGAGTGTATGTCTGCATCTTTGTGTCTTTGTTCCCCACCAACACTTCAGAACCAGTCTTAGTGTGTTTACACCCCTGTAACTTAGCATTTCAGCAAAAGACTGTGATAGAATAAGTGCCTGCCTGCCTTCAAAAACGGTTCTTTGGTTGATACATTTGACTAAAATTCTTCAAGGCAGTGCCCTAGCGTGGCTGCAAGCTAATGACTATATATACGGGGGTGGGGGGTGTTGGAAAGTTCCTGGCTTTAAGGGTATCACAAAGTGTCTGGTTGGATACCCAACCTCCCAAGTTGTTTTACAGAACTGAGAGGGGAATATGTTGAATAAAATCATAATTAACTGATCTTCCTGCATTCTCTTCTACCTGAAACCAGGAACTTTTCAACACCCCCTCTTGTGTGTATGTGTGTGTATATACACACTCGCATATGTATCATGAGTGGATCATCATCATCATCATTGTTTAACGTCCGCCTTCCATGCTAGTTGGACGATTTGACTGAGGGCTAGTGAACCAGATGGCTACACCAGGCTCCAATCTGATCTGGCAGAGTTTCTACAGCGTGACACAGTGTGACAAGGCTGGCCCTTTAAATTACAGGCACAAAAGAAACAGGAATAAAGAGTGAGAGAAAGTGGTGGTGAAAGAGTACAGCAGGGTTCTCCACCATCCCCTGCCGGAGCCTCATGGAGCTTTTAGGTGTTTTCGCTCAATAAACATTCACAACGCCCAGTCTGGGAATCGAAACCACGATCCTATGACCGCGAGTTCACTGCCCTAACCACTGGGCCATTGCGCCTACACACACACACACACACATATATAAATAAATAAAACACACAAATACACACATACTGTACACATGAGTTCAGCCTTAAATTCCTACTAAATCTTTTTTCTCATAAAATTCAATGATAAAGAAATGATGGATATGGATTTTCCTCTTCCCAGCTGTAGAGACATTATATATACATATATATATATATATGTACATATATATATATATATATATGCTTTTCTGCTCTCCCATGACTATGTATTTGTGTGTATGTTTGTATATATATATATATATATATATATATGTGTGTGTGTGTATTTGTGTAATGTATAGATCTGTGTTATGTATTTATACACAACACACACATACACATACGTATATATACATACACGCGCACACCTTCATTTCTTATGTATATTTATGTATTTTCAGTTGTATTTATACATATGCGTATTTGTGTGCATATACACACACACGCACACACACACATAGCCACACACATAAACAGGTAATATAATATGTGTCTAAGTTAAAATTTGTGGTCTGTGCATATGTGTGTATATTTCCTATATGTTTTGTTACATTTTAGTTCCATTTTAGTCCGTCTAAATTTGATCCAAAATTAGAACAGTTGATATTTTGATATTTAACCCCGAGTAGTAGTAGTAGTCATGGATTTAGTGTTACCCTCTGGTGGTTGTGGTGGTCACGATGCAATTGTAGTTGAGGTATTGTTTGTCCTTCTGATGGTCTCGTGTGATATAATGTTAGACTTGTTTCTGTGGTATTTTATATGTCATTTTATAACTAAATGGTTCCGGCATGAAAACATACATGCATACATATGTGTGTATATGTGTATGTGTATATGTATTTATGTATGCATGTATGTTTTCACACATTTATATGTATGTGTTGTCCAACCTACTCTCCGGCAGCGTCCAATTATCTAACGGTTTTTTTCAAGTGAATCACGTCATAACCTTATCCATCTATTGTTTTCATACTCGGTCATAATGTCTTATGTTTAAGATGATTCCCATGCATTCCCTGAAGAGAAGGTTACAATTTTAATATCACAGATCCCTATGGATCACACAGGTTGTAATCCTTTGAAACATATGTAGGAATAAAGTATGCAATTATAATATGCGTTTTCTCCATTCCTTAAATTTTTAAATATACTCAAATACCCAAAATTTCAAGGAGTTCCTGCCTTAAAAACAGGAACTACACCACAGTTAATTTGTGTTCTTTGCTACATTGGTTTCTAT
>NC_069003.1:30257548-30258625 GCF_001194135.2 Octopus bimaculoides
TGAAAGGGCGTTTTATTCATACACACTAACATTAAACATCCAACAGAGCAGTCTCACTTCATTTCCTTTCAGCCATCAAGCATCTTTCTACATTCTAGAGGAGCAGTAACTCAGAAAAGACTTCACATGGGGGAGGGCATCCAGCTGTAGAAACTCTGCCAGATCAGATTGGGGCCTGATGCAGCCATCTGGCTCACCAGTCCTCAGTCAAATCGTCCAACCCATGCTAGCATGGAAAGCGGACGTTAAACGATGAGGATGATGATGATGGGGAGAACGTAGAGTTTGCATAGTAAAGCTAAAGCAACCCATCTGAGAGAATTGCAAGTGTTCTCTGGTGCAGATGGTATGATTAGATGCATCCAATTCATATGGTTGAGTGGTTGGTGACAGGAAGGGCACCCGGCTGTAAGAGACACTGCTCAAATCATGATAGAGAAAAAAGTATATGAACACACATATGTGCACACATAGATACACAGACACACACACACACACACACACACACGCGCATATGCACACACACCCATGTATATAGTCAGACATTGACATGTGTATTCAGTGTATATATGTGTATATTTAAGAAAATGTGTGTGTGTGTGTGTGTGTGTAAATGTTTTATTGTTTTTGTATTGATGTCTTCATGCAAACACGCACGCACACTCACATATACACACTGACACATATTACTGCACAAGTATATATGCATGCATGCGTGTGTGTGTGTGAGTATATATATATATATATATGTGTGTATATATATCTTTGTATGTATATTGGGTGTGTTTTGGTCAGTCATTTTAGATTGACAATGTTGAAATTCGAAACCTGAATGTTTATTGTAGATGTGTTTTTTTTAGTTTATTTATTTATTTTTTTACGTGCTTAAAAAAAGTCCTGGGTAAATCTTTTTTTTTTGTATATTAGCTTTTCATTGTTTTGTTTGTTTTGTTTTATAATTTCTTTTAAGTGCAGGGGTGTATAAGGGGTGGCATGATATGTTTGTGTATTTCATAGATGGTGATTTCTCTGGGTTTTGGAGGGGTGGCTTAACTTCAAAGCCTTCTCAGTGTGTGT
>NC_069003.1:30259397-30259953 GCF_001194135.2 Octopus bimaculoides
ACCAGCCATATCCGACCCAGAATTTCTTCCTGTTTCGTGCTCGGATCAATCAGATCTCGCTTCTCACACCTACCCTACAATGCCATTCTAAAAATAAACAACCACGTCATGAAAATCGTGAAGCTACTAGATAATGCATGGTTAATTAAAACCTACATGAATAAAGGCGTAGGAGTGGCTGTGTGGTAAGTAGCTTGCTTCCCAACCACATGGTTCCGGGTTCAGTCCGACTGCGTGGCACCTTGGGCAAGTGTCTTCTACTATAGCCTCGGGCCGACCAAAGCCTTGTGAGTGGATTTGGTAGACGGAAACTGAAAGAAGCCCGTCGTATATATGTGAAAAATATGTGAAAATAATTCACTGCCATTCACTATCACCATACCAGTAAACAACAATCATCCCCATCACCATCATCATCATCATCATTACTAATACTGCCACCCCCATCACCACCACCACCACCACCACAAACATTATCATTACAGCCACGACGACCATCATCACCAGCACCAACATCACCACCACAACCATCATCACCACCACCACCTGCATCACC
>NC_069003.1:30261909-30263687 GCF_001194135.2 Octopus bimaculoides
CACCACAACCAACACCACTAGCATCACCACCATCACCACCATCACAACCATCACCATCACCACCACCACTAACATCGCCACCACCACCACCACTATTCTCCCTCCATCACCACCAACATTCCCATTCCCCACCGTCACCACCACCACCACCACTACTCACATTACAACAAGGTTAAATCCACCAAGTGTTATTTGTTTAAATCAACATAGAACCATCAAAGTTGTTGATTAACATTGTTTACACAACACAATCAACATTACATCTTATCAACATCTTTTTTTCTCTACTGTATCCTCTCTGTCAGTTTCCCTCTCTCCACACACACACACACGTGTGCATTTGTGTACGTCTTGGGTCTATCTGCCCAATTTTTTTCACACTGTTGCATACCTCATCTTTCTATTGTTCTTTACTTGGAATACTTGGAACCAAGAATCTTCTTATCACCATTCTAAAGGAACACAAAGTGGTAACAGAATGAAAAATAAAAAAAAAATTTACTCTATTTTCGTGTACTTAGTGTAAATATTCAGACATCGTCATTATCTTTCCGAATCCTGCTGCATTTCACATCAAAATTTTAGTTGTCTGGTGTATAAGTCAACCCACCTGATTTGGGCTGTAAATTTTGTTCTAAAATAATTCAATTTGTATTCCAGAAAATATAGTATATATAGAGATGTACTTGCATAGCAAGTGACCTGATCTAAGATCGTGTGCTGGAACGAAAACAATTGCAGTGTGGAAGGTGTTTATAAGCCATTTAAAATAACACAAAAAAACTGTTAGATTCACTTCAACATTTTAATTTAATTTGTCAAAATATTTTGTCAGTGAACAGCTCGCGGTCTCAAAGCGACGAAAATATTTTGACAAATTAAATTTAAATGTTGAAGTGAATCTGACGGCTTTTGTGTTATTTTAAATGGCTTATAAACACCTTCCACAGTATATATATATATATATATATATAGAGAGAGAGAGAGATAGATAGATAGATAGATAGATAGATATATGTGTATGCGCATGTATATATATTTGGTCGTCAAGTATGAAATTTGTCGAAAAGAAAAAAAGTTTGCTAATGTTTTATAAATACAAGGAGTAGTTTTATTCATCAAAGTATGCACCCATATTGTCAATACTTTTTGCCATTTTCGTGGTAGCTTATCCAGCCCAGAACTGTAAAAGCCTAACAATTTAAAATCAATAAAATCTTGGAAGGCCTGTTTTACAGCATCATTGGCATTTAATTTTTTTCCCATCAAAAAGTTATCCAAATTCTGGAAGAAGTGGTGGTCAGTGGGAGTGGGGGGGGGGAAGATCTGGTGAGTATGGTGGATGATGGAGAACTTCCAATTCCCACGCCTGTAGTTTCACCAATGTCATTTTTGTAATGTGAGGTCTGGCATTGTCTTGCAATAAGTATTCACACCTACCTCTATACTCCTTCTCATCGTGAATAGCACACAGCAACCAAATGAACACCACTCTCTCTCTCTCTCTCTCTCTCTCTCTCTCAAAACACCAGGCCTCTAATACTCTTCAAATACTTGCCCTGCTTACAACGCAAGCTAAAACTCGATTTCCTCCTAAAACCAAATGGCCCGTTGACACTGTGAACCTTATTACAAAGCATAAATACTTTACATGCATGGGCTCACACACACACTTTCTCTCTCTCACACACACAGAGGGGCCCTATTATTTTGATTGGCTGCCCCTTGTCTGTGAGGTGCAAAGTTTTCAGGTCTGTTTGTAGAATTTGGAAAGTGTT
>NC_069003.1:30265099-30270525 GCF_001194135.2 Octopus bimaculoides
ATAAGTCCTGGGGTCGATTTGCTCGACTAAAGGCGGTGCTCCAGCATGGCCGCAGTCAAATGACTGAAACAAGTAAAAGAGTAAGAGAGTAAAAGAGAACTGGAAAAAATGATGCCAGCTTACTCTTTTAATAATGGTTTAAAATTTTCGCTCGATGCCAGCAATTTTAGTGGGATGTGAAAGCGTAGTTGTGGCCAATGCTGGTGTTACGTAACAGGCCCCCAGTGCTGGTGGCATGTAAGAAGCACCCTGTGAATGTGGAGCCTCACTGAAATATTGGGGAATGGGGCTAGTCGATTACACCAATCGCAGTGTTTCGCTGGTACTTGATTAATCAATCCTGAACAGATAAAAAGCAACGTCAACCTGGGTGGAATTTGAACTCAGAACTTAAAGACGAAACACCTAAGCATTTTGTCTGTCATGCTTAATGTTTTGCCAGCTCGTTGCCTTAATAATAATAATAATGATAATCCTTTCTACTGGAAGCCCAAGGCCTCAAATTTGGAGAAAAGAATTGTGGATTACATCAACCCCAGTGCATAACTGGTACTTATTTAATCAGCCCCCGAAAGGATGAAAAGCAGAGTCGACCTCGGCGGAATTTGAACTCAGAATGTAGCAATGAGCAAAATACCGCTAAGCACTTCATCTAGCATGCTAACAATTCTGCCAATAATTTTTAATGTAGGTAGAAGGCCACTTATAGTTAATGAGAGGTACCGTCCAATTAAATTACAAATTTAAAAAAAAAAAGACAAAGAATAAAAAATATGAAAATCCTACATGTGCTCTGGTGGGTAGGTGGAAAGCAAACTCAAATTTAGCAGTAAGGTGCACATAACTAAGTTTCCCCAAGACATTTCGTCCGAGGGGGCCCCCTATGTTGTTGCTTCTGCCATAGTTCTGATAATGCTAAAAATGGTAACCAAAAAAAACAAAACAAAAAAGAGAAACCAAAACAAGCCCTCCCCTCAAAAAAATCAAACATAGACACATGTATCTGTTTTTAAATATATATATATATACACACACACACACATACATGCATACATGTTCAGAAACACACATCAATGTCAGTTTTTATCATGTTGATGTGATAAAATTATCATTCATGCATTTTCTGAAACCATCACAACCAGCAACTATCGCAATGCAACAGCGCCATACCACAGTGGTGTTTAAAATAAGGTTTCAACCCCACTCCACCTCTTTCTCATATATATATATATATATATATATATATATTGTTCAGTGATTAGTACTTGGCAACTGTAAGTGGAGTAGTAGTAGTAGTAGTAGTAGTAGCAGTAGTAACATGCATCGTTGCTGTTTATGTTGTTGCATCCTTTTCTCTTAATTCTTTGTAGTTGTTGCACCTGGGACTAACTAGGTGTATTCATCATCATCATCATCATCATCGTCATCACTGTTATCATCATTATTATCATCATCATCACTATTTCTATCATTACTATTATCAACACCACCGCCACTGCTGCCAACACCGCCATCCAACATCTCTTATTATCATTATTACCACCACCACCACCACCACCACCATCATCATCTTTTTTTTTTCTCCAGCTGCTTTTTCCTTATATGTGTGTGTGTGTGTGTCTGTGTTTTTATGGTGTGAAGGAGACTCACACATTTGTGTGTGTGTGTGTGTGTTGTGGTAGGGGTGGGGCCGAGTGGGAGGAAGTGTCTGGAAAATGGAGTACAGGTGGGGGATGGGTGTGTCTTAGTGTGTGGTAGAGAACACAAGTTCTTTGTCAATCTGAGGTGGAGGGCCAGTACCTGCAATATTTTCTTAAATCCTTTTAAACTGAGGCATGCAGACAACATCATTTCATCATCATCCTCATTGTTTAACGTCTGCTTTCCATGCTAGCATGGGTTGGATGATTTGACTGAGGACTGGCAAGCTAGAAGGCTGCACCAGGCTCCAATCTAATCTGGCAGAGTTTCTACAGCTGGATACCCTTCCTAATGCCAACCACTCCGAGAGTGTAGTGGGTGCTTTTACATACCATATATATATATACACATACACACATGTATACATGCACACACACACATATATACGTGCACACATGTACATATACACACACATTATCATCATTTAAAGTCTGCTTTCCATGCTGACATGGGTTGGATGGTTTGACTGGAGCCAGCCAGGTAGAAGACTACACCAGCTTCTGTGGCATGGTTTTTATGACTGGATGCCCTTCCTAACACCAACCACTTTATATAACAAAAATACCTACAGAAAAATCACATCTTTTATTGTGGAATTCACCTTACAAATCCAACAATTGTTTCTGTTGTATTAACATTTTGATATAGAAAATATCCTTGAAATTAATATTTAGGTCTACTTATCATACACGAAGAATTACCTTGGATGTGTATTCTACTTGCATTTATTGATGTCTGATTGTTGGATGTAATTAACCAAATTAGTTTAAAACTGAGTGCTTCATTGATATCTCCCTGCATTCTTTAATCCATTTTTTTCTTCTTATATATAAATTCTTCCAGCTTTGAAGCTGTAGTCATGCATATATATTTTTGGTTTCAATTCCTGGACTGGGCGACACATAATCCTGAGCAAAGCACTTCATTTCATGTTGCTCCAGTCCACTCAGCTGGCAAAAAATGAGTAAATCCTGCAATGTAGATTGAAATATTTTGAGCATTGTGGAAATGTGAGCAATTTACTGCACATAAATTTCAACAATAAAATCTTGTATGGGCCTCCAAAGATCCATACAAACCCTGGTTGAAAAACCACTGATCTATATAGAACCAGACCCTTTTGCGGTGGTGCCCCAACATGGCCACACGCTAATGACTGAAACAAGTAAAAGATTAAAAAAAATAGCGAAAGCATCAAACAGTTTCCTTTTTTATTTTTCCTCTTTCTTTTTGTTCTTTCTTTCTCTGCGTTTTCCTTCAAGTTAAAAAGCCCTGTCTCTGTCGTTATTAAGAAGTGCTAAATGCCACTTGTAAACTGATGGTAGGAGCTTTTAAAAGAAAACATTGTTTGGTCTCTTAGTATCTTTCTCACTATTTCTTGTAAAAGAGCTTTTACATCAACAAAGACGAATAGTGTGCGTCCATGTGTGTATGCATGTGTGTGTGTGTTTTCTTTTCTACTTATTGCTTCAGTTTTTCTTTTGTTTGAGGGGGGTGGGGAAGGCAAGTGAGTGGGAGGAGTTCTTTGTTTTTTTTTTGTCTTTTTGTTTATGCTGTTGCATTTGTATATTCTTATGCATGTGTGTGTATGTGTGCACATGTTTATAAGTGGGCGTACTCTGCATATGTGTGTGTGTGTGTCTAGGTGTGTATGTCTGTCTTTGCCTCTCTGTGTATGTGTGTGTTTCAGATTCTGTATATATATCTATATATTTTTTTTTCTTTTTTTTTTCTGAATGAAACAAAAGAAAGATAATCTTGTCTGTGTAATAAAGACTGAAATCTTGAACACTTGGAAGAATGTCTCCTTGATGATGATGGTGGTGGTGGTGGTGGTGGTGGTTGTGGTGGTGGTGTTGGTGGTGGTTGTGGCAATGGTAATATTGATAGTGATACTGATGATGATAGTGATAGCGATGGTGGTAACGGTGGCAGGGACAGTATTGGCGGTGGTTGTAGTGGTGATTAGGATAGCAGTAGTAGTAGTAGTTCTGATAATGATGGCAGCAATAGTGGTATTGATGGTTGTGGTGGTGGTGGTGGTGGTATTGACTGTGATGGTGGCGGTGGTAATGATGGTATTGAGGATGGCTGTGGTGGTAGTGTTGACGATGATGGTAAGCAATAATGCTATTGACATTTATGGTGTGCTGGTGGTGGTGGTTATTGATTGAGATAGTGATGGTGGAGGTGGTAGTGGTGATGGTAGGAATGGCGGTATTGATGGATGGTGATGATGATGATGATGATGGTGGTGGTGGTGGTGATGGTGTAAATTGCGTTGCTAATCTAATGCTGAAATACTTGACTGGTGCTTGATTTCATTTGAACCTCTCCGAGCTGAACTTGAACCGGGAATGTAAAGAATTGAATACCATAACCATTTGAGATTTAAACTGGCCACATCCGACCCAAATCTTCTACCTGTTTTATGTTCAAACTGGCCAGATCCAGTCTCTCACACCTACCCTACAATGTCATTCTAAAAATTAACAATCACCTCATTAAAATCTTGAAGCTAAGAGATAACACAGGATTAATTCAAAACAATGTGATCAAATAAGCATTACATTTGACAGTAATCTGAATGCTAAATGGTTAAACCAGCCATGCCCAGCCCAGATAGTCTACCCATTTTATATTCATATTGGCCAGATCCAGTCTCTTAGACCTGTCTTACAATGTCAGTCTAAAAATAAACAAGAGCAATCAGAGAGTGCAAATCTCTGCCAAGGCAATACCAACGTTCTCTCAACGATTAGCCAGAGATGATTTTTAAAATGAGAATATCTGAAATAAACTCGACTGCTCTCACAAATGGGAATACTAAAAATGAACCTGACCGCTCTCAAAAATTAAGTAGAAAAAACAGGAAAAATAATCCAGAATCCTTGTCCGGTACCGGATCGGTCCCAAAATCTAATTAGTTCATGCCAGTCACGAGGCCATACATCCCTGAAAGTTTCATCTGAATCCATCCCGCCGTTCTTTAGATATTTTGTCTACAGACAAAGAAAGTACTGGGGTCGATTCATTCAAGTAAAAATTCTTCAAGGCAGTGCCCCAGCATGGGCCATCTCCATCGCCTTTGGCAACCGGTGTTGGTTTCTTATCATCCCTGTAATAACTTAGCAGTTCGGCAAGAAATATGGATAGAATTAAGTACCAGGCTTACAAGGGCCAGATCTGCTCGACAGAAAAAAAAAAAAAAAATGGAAAAATAAAAATTATCCACAGGCTGTACCCAGCATGGCTGCCATCCAATGACTGACACAAATAGAAGTGAAAGTAAAATACACACACACACACACACACGTAAAAACAAGAGATATGATTTATAATTTCCTGTACAGAAATAGCTGTAAAACATACAAATTACTAATGCAATCCTTCAGTGTAATAATAACTGTTGCTTTCCTCTCTTTCTCTCTGTCTTCTTCTTTCTCATCTCCGTTCCTTGTTTTTCTTTCTCCTTTTTCTTTTCTTGTTCTTGTTTTTTCTTTTTGCTTCTTTTTTCTATATCTCTGTCTTCTTCGGTTTTGAGTTCTTCTCACTGAGTGTATGCATGTGCATGTTTGTGTGTATATGTGAGTGTGTATAACTGCGTGTGCTTATGTATAAATGTGTTTGTGTGTGTGCATATTTGTAAATGCATGTGTGTGTGTGTATATATATGTGTGTGTGTATATATATATATATATATATATATATATATATATATATAT
>NC_069003.1:30271371-30271668 GCF_001194135.2 Octopus bimaculoides
TCTCTCTCTCTCTCTCTCTCTCTCTCTCTTCCTCTCTCTCTTTCTGCTGTGGCACCAAGCCATCTGAGCCATCCGTCCATCCTAATGGCTCAATCCATCATTTCTTTGCATCTTAGACATATGTCAGACATCCAAAGAACCATTGTTTTCTCTGTTCAGCTGACTAATAATTATATACATATATATATATGTGTGTGTGTGTAATATATATATACACATACATACATAGATGTATGTATGTATACACATACATGTTTGTGTGTGTATATATATATATATATATATATATATATATAT
>NC_069003.1:30273506-30274451 GCF_001194135.2 Octopus bimaculoides
GTTCTATATTTAGGAAACGAGGAATTATGTACATTATTTACATTATTTACATTTGACGGATATTTGTCCTCATCTTGTTTGTTGTTAACACAACGTTTCGGCTGATATACCCTCCAAGCCTTCATCAAGTGTCTTGGGGAAATTTCGAACCTGGGTTCTCATTCCTAAGGTATTTTTTGATGTTACTATTATTATTATTATTATTATTATTATTATTATTATTATTATTATTTCGGTTACTATCTTTTTATCTTTATTTATCCCTTGTGTCAGTTGTTAGACTGTGACCATGCTGGGGCACCACCACCTTCAAGAATTGTAGTTAAATGAATCGACTCCAGTACTTTTTTTTTTTAAGCCTGGTATTCTATTAGTCTCCTTTGCCAAACTGCTAAGTTACGGGGATATAAACACACCAACACTGGCTGTCGAGAGGTGTTCCTTCTCATCTCTTTCTTTGTTTCCTCTCCCTCTTTTCTTACTCCTCTTTCTTAATCTCTCTCTCTCTCTCTCTCTCATTCTTTTTCTCTTTATTTATTTCTCTCTTCATCATCTCTCATTCTTTTAGCGTCTCTCTCTTTATTATCCAGCTCTCTTCAGTATCTCTTTCTTCAGTATCTCTCTTTCATCATCTCTCTCTTTCCTTATCTCTCCCTTTCTTTATCTCTCTATTTCTTTATCTCTCTTTACATCATCTCCCTCTCTCTCTCTTCATTTCTCTCTCTTTCATCATCATCCTCATCTCCCTCTTTCATCATCATCCTCATCTCTCTCTCTCTCATCATCATCCTCATCTCTTTCTTTATCTCTCTTTATCTCTCTCTCTCTTTATATCTCTCTCTCTTTATCTCTCTCTCTCTCTCTCTATCTCTCTCTCTCTTTACCTCTCTTTCTTTACCTCTCTCTCTCTACCTCTCTCTCTCTCTCTCTCTCTCTCTCTCTCTC
>NC_069003.1:30274461-30277807 GCF_001194135.2 Octopus bimaculoides
CTCTCTCTCTCTCTCTCTCTCTCTCTCTCTCTCTCTCTCTCTCTGACTAGTTAGTGTTGTTAGAGCCATCAGCTGCAGTAGAGTATCTCTATACCACTGATACAATGTCTCATAGTGCTGATGCCAGGGAAAGCTGTAGTTGTAGATGGTTCGGCGGGGGGAGGGCATATGGTGGAAGATGGAACTGGCTGACTCTAAAAATACTGGATTTTGCGCTAATTTTGAAAATCCTATCTTCTGGTGCAACAAAATAGAATAACATATCTCCCAGTGTATATCTGCCAACGGGAAAAAAACCTACCACCAGTACGCCATTGCGTGTGTACACATTGATGCACGTGAAGGTTTATCAGTGTGGGTGTATTTGTGTGTGTGTGTGTGTGTATGTGTGTGTTTTCTTTTTTTGAGGAGTGTGGGGACCATCTCTGAGTCATGATTGTTCTCAGGTCTACTCTGAGCATGTGTAATAGCAGCTGTCAGGCTCCCAGCTATGGGTGTTTAATTAGCCCTTTAGGGCTTGCCTACCTATGCATGGGAAAACTGGATCTGATGGACTCTGCAAAAGAAACCTTCATGGTGCAATGGAGTGGAAGGTGACTGCAGCAATGGATTGTTGAAGTGCAGAGATCTATGTGAAATAAAGTGTCTTGCTCAAGAACACAACACACAGCCTGGTCTGGGAATTGAACTCACTACCTCATATTGTAAGCCCGATGCTCTAACCGCTGAGCCATGAGTTGCGACGTCACTGGTTCGAAGCTGTATCGGCCTTTGCCTTTCCCTTGGATAACATCAGTGGCGTGGAGAGGGGGAGGCTGGTATGTGTGGGTGACTGTTGGTCTTTCACAAACAACCTTGCCCAGACTTGTGCTTCGGAGGGGACCTTTCTCGGTGCTACCCCATGGCCATTCATGACCAAAGGGGGGTCTTTATCCTTTACATATGCTTTAAAATAAAATGTTAGCTAAGTAGACAGCTGTAAGTCAATGAAGTTGATTTCATAATTTCCTGTTGCTTTTTTAATTTATTTAATTTCACACACACACACACGCACACATGACAAGCTTCTACCAGTTTCTGTCTTCCAAATCTACACACAAAGCTTTGGTTGGCCCAGAGCTGTAGTTGAAGACACATGCCCTTGCCCAAGGAGCAACACAGCAGGATTGAACTCGTGACCACATGCTTAGGCAGCAAGCTTTTTAACCACGCAGCCATGCTGGCCTCGCTGTGAAACCCAAGCTCCATGGTTAAATCAAAAGTCTCTGAGCAAGTTCAGTATTGTGGCTACAAGTTTCGTCCTTCATTAAAGACTCATCAGAGAACATTTACTCCTGCCTTGAAAACTGCCTAAAGAAACTAACGTAGAAGTATTTATTGAAATGGTAAAACAAGTTTCTGATGTGCCAAGGCTGATTTACATAATGGAACAAGGTTGTCAACTGGGCATAATAAGTAGACTAGCAAGACGGTATAGTTGGGTATGTATGTATAAATACAAACATACATACATACACAAACACATACATATCATATATATATATGTGTGTGTGTGTGTGTGTGTGTGTGTGTGTGTGGAGTGGTATATTACCCTTGTGTGTATATATATATATATATATATTTAATATATATGTGTATTTAGATACACATATATTTAGATTTGTATATTGATGTGTGTGAATGTGTATAAATATATGCAGCGTTTGTGTGTATATATATATATATATATATATATATATACACACACAAGTATATATGTATTAGCATAAATATATATTTTTGTTTGTATGTATATCTATATATATATATATATATATATATATAATGTATGTATATAAGCATAATATATATATATATATCCATATATAAATAAGCACCATATATTTATGTATTTGTGTGTGTATATATACGCGTGTGTAAATGTGTGTGCATGCATATTTTCACATAATTAAATACAAAAACACCCGCATCTGTGTGTGTGAGAGAGTGAGTGTGCGTGTGTGTGAGTGAGTGTATGTGTGTGTGCGTGTGTGTGTGCGTGTGTGTGTGATTCCCACATTTCTTCCCAAGCTGGCTGCCTGACTACTTAACTCTGCTACTACAACAACAACAACAGCAACAACAACATTATGACTGCCATGTTTGTTGCTTTGAGTGATGCTGTCATGTACTTGAGATGCAGTAATCACAAGGTCTACCCCCCCCAACTGGAGCAACTATGTTTAGAAGCTAGTAACCTACTGCTACGACTGATGGTAGTAGTACTGTTGGTAGTTTTAATAGTAGTAGTAGTAGTGGTGGCAGTAGTTGCAGTGGTATTTGTTTTTGTTGGTGTTATTATTATTATTATTATTAGTAGTAGTAGTAGTAGTGTAAGGGCTATTGTTATTTATACCAGTTAAGTACTGGAGTTAACTGCCCCCCCCCCACAAACACACTGAAATTGCTGGACTTGTGCCAAAATTTGAAGCCATTATTATTATTAATACTACTACTATTATTATTATTATTATTATTACTACTACTACTATTATTATTATTACTACTACTACTACTATTATTATTATTATTATTATTACTACTACTATTATTATTATTATTATTATTATTACTACTACTATTATTATTATTATTATTATTATTATTATTATTGTTATTCATATACACTCAACAGATTAGACTGTTGGAAGAGAAAATCCTAAAACTGGACTACAACAAGTACCCTTAGATGCCAAGAACCCTTCCAAGTATCCTTAAAAATTGGCACGAACTTCCCGGACAACCCAGTAATAATAGGGTCTAGAATCTTCATTGATAAAATACCTGGGAAATCAAATATACACAGGGTCCCCAAAATTGCACTAACCTCAAAAAGCCCATCTCTTGAGAAAATTCCTATCATTATAACATTATTGTCGAAGCTATCAGATGAAGGTTCAGCTTTTTGCTGAACAGCCTGCATGCAAATGGTTTGTGTATAGTGATCAAATCTATGTGCTGTACATATTAGCTCACCCCCTCCATCAAATCAAAGTTACCTGAACAGGTGTGCAGTGTACCATGCATCAGGTGTTAAAGCAGTCATAGAGCACCATGAGACAAAGTGTTTTTTTTTTTCTCTCAAGAACACCTGGTCTAGGAATTGAAGCCATGATCTCACATGCAACACCCCAGGCCATATGTCCTCACATCGAATAAATAAATGAATAATCCTTTATACTAGAGGCTATAATAGAAGACACTTGCCCAAGCTGCCACAAAGTGGTACTGAACCCAGAACCATGTGGTTGGTAAGCAAGCTACTTACCACACAGCTACTCCTGCACCTATATATATATATATATAT
>NC_069003.1:30283385-30290244 GCF_001194135.2 Octopus bimaculoides
CATACAGACATACACGTTTCACACTTTCATAGTTTTGTATCTATATATATATATGTGTGTGTGTGTGTGTGTAGATATAGATAGATAGATAGATAGATAGATACCTACATACATACATACATACATACGTACATACACAGACACTCTCACTTGCACACATTTAGAAGACAAATACATTTATCATATATAGACACATTTTCCTAGTTATATACATGTATCCGCTTATGAAAATATGCCCTGATAGACTGACATAAACACCCATCTTCATTAATACATACACACATATATATCCACACACACATACATACAAAGTGTGTGCCAGAAACCCCCTGGTGTGGCTGATGCTGATGCTGTTGATTTTCACTTGAGAAAAAGCAAAAGAATTCTCTGTACCAAACTTGTGTGTGTGTGAGGGTGTGAAGACATTTAAGTTAGCATGACTGGTATGTTGTCAAAGAGCTGCTAACATTGAGGCAGAATGGATAATAGCACCAGCAGTTGCTTGTCATTTCTTGGGGTGGCTGGTTGGCCGGTAGGTTGGATGGTTTGTAGGCCGGGTGGTTAGTTGGGTGGCTGAATGGTTGAATGAATGGCTAAATGAACAACTTGATGGAGGGATGGTTAGTTAGCTAGCTGGGTGGATGGTTAGTTAGCTGATTGGCTAGCTGGGTGGATGGATGGATGGTTTACTCTCTTTTACTTGTTTCAGTCATTTGACTGTGGCCATGCTGGAGCACCGCCTTTAGTCGAGCAAATCGACCCCAGGACTTATTCTTTGTAAGCCTAGTACTTATTCTATCGGTCGGTCTTTTGCCGAACCGCTAAGTTATGGGGACGTAAACACACCAGCATCAGTTGTCAAGCGATGTTGGGGGACAGACACACAAACACACATATACATATATATATACGACGGGCTTCTTTCAGTTTCTGTCTACCAAATCCACTCACAAGGCTTTGGTCGGCCCAAGGCTATAGTAGAAGACACTTGCCCAAGGTGCCATGCAGTGGGACTGAACCTGGAACCATGTGGTTGGTAAGCAAGCTACTTACCACACAACCACCCCTGCGCCTGTATGAATTTGTTAGCTAACTGGGTAACTGAGTGATGGTTAGTCGTCCGGCTGGATGGATGGGTGGGTGGTTAGTTGCCTGGCTGGGTGGATAGATGATGGATGGTTAGTTACCTGGTTGGGTGGATTGATGGTTAGTTCGATGGATGGATGTCTTGGTGATTGGTTTCATTTTTGTTGTTGTTGTTGTTACCTACACCTCTCTTACATCTACAACTCTGACCACCACCACCACCACCATCATGAAGACTTTCCATACCACCCTCGTCCCCACCTTCTCATCATCATTACATCACCACCATCTATGTCACTCCCACTAAAATTCGTCACATCATCTCCTGCCACCATCATCATGATCATTGTCAGCTTGTCATCCTAGCTACCTTCATCCTCCACCCTCAGCCACTTTCCCTATCAACAAATGCTACCTCGTCATCACCATTACCCACCACCACCACCACTGTCATCAACGTTAGTTACTTCTACCACCGTCATCACCATGACGTCTACCACCAACGTCACCGTTACCTTGACATCACCATCGCCACCATCTTCATCACCTCCGCCCATCACCATCATGACCTCTGTCAACATCATCATCACCACCATCACCATCATCATAATCATCACCACCTTCACCTCCACTACCATCACCATCACCTCCTCCGTTGATTGCTCCTTCTGCATTACATTCCACGGTGGAACAAAAACGCAGGAGACTGAAAAAAAAGGTGGGGTGGGGAAGAGGGTGAAGGAAAGAAAGGAAGAAAGAAGGCCTCCTCCTCCTCCCCCTTTCCTCCCCTCCTCTCGGCTCCCTAAAATAACAGCGGTGTTTAAGGAGTAAACGAACACAAGTTTATTTTTACCTTAAATACAGAAGAGACCCGACTGACATTCGAACATATATATATATACACATATATATATATATATATACATAAGATGGGTAGATAAAAAGAGGCGAAGACATGTTGGATGACATAGGCAGGTAAGGAGGATAGACAGGTAGATTGATTGAGAGAGAGAGAAAGAGGGGGAGGGGATTGGTAGATAGTGACAGAGGTACGTAGATGTTAGAGGCGGTAAAAGACTTGTGATCTTCGCTCGTATAGTTGAAGAGTACTTTTGTTATTACTGAAGAACCAAAAAAAAAAAAATGTCCTGGTAGACGTGTGTCTTTCGTGTTTTAACTACATTTTACATGCACACACACACACACATACGCACTTGTGTGTGTGTGAGAGAAATTGTGGTTAGAATGCAGCTTCGTTGAAAATATTCCGTTCCCTCTCATCTCAAAATTGGGTTAAAAGTAAAACAAGGCATGAATTATTGCATTTTCTCCACAAACGTTGTCTCCTCAATAAGCTGTTTACTCTTAGTTCTACATCAGTGTTTTGTGTTTCGTAACCATTATTTTATTTATTTATTTATTTGTCTTTACTACCCCACCCCACCCCACTTCTTTCATTCCTGTTTCACTTGGATGGGTCCCCCCCCCCTTCGTAGCCATTTGATGTTTTTTTTTTTCTAAAAAAGTTCCTGCTATATTTTCGTAATTAAATATTATTAGGAATTGTGCGCAAGCGTGGCTGTGTGGTAAGTAGCTTTCTTACCGACCACAGGGTTCCGAGTTCAGTCCCACTGCATGGCACCTTGGGCAAGTGTCTTCCTCTATAACCTTGGGCTGACCAAAGCCTTGTGAGTGGATTTAGTAGACGGAAACTGAAAGAAGCCCATTGTGTGTGTGTGTGTGTTTGTCCCCCCCCCCACAACATCGCTTGACAACCAATGCTGGTGTGTTTACGTTTCCATAATTTAGCAGTTTGGCAAAAGAGACCGATAGAATAAGTACTAGGCCTACAAAGAATAACTCCTGGTTTTTAACTAGTTTTTAAACATCGAATGGTTTTTGAGGCGGGGTCCACCAGAGTAAAATAATAATCAAAAGGGGGTCCATAGATAAAAAAAAAAAAAAATGGTTGAGAACCCCTGCTCTAAAGAGTGGGATCAGATTGCATGGACTGACCCTGTTTAAGATTACTAAGTACAGGCTGGAAGAGAAGCACCGTGCTGCTCTTCCTCGTGTTCTTCGGACATGAAGAAACTGCCATCCTAATGGCTGGAAGAAGAGAAAGTTTGTCGTTAGCAAAGGGATACAGGGCAGTGTGTTTACAAAGATCTGAGAGCTGCCTCTGTTGTGGGGCAAAAGTTTGAAACGTTTAGTGGTTGTTAGACACGTTGATTGGTGGGTAATAGAAAGGACATTGTCGGCATGTGTAGTCGTGTTGGCTTGAAGCATGCGTGCGTGTACTCCCTCCGTATATGGTATATTTATATACCATGTGTGTGTGTGTGTATATATATATATATATATATATATATATATATTATATGTATTTATTTTCTCCTAGCAATAAATAACTCGGATAAATAAATTGGTTAATAGATACCAGGGTAGCAAAGATCACAAAATAACTGTGGTGCAACTCCTGTTTATGAGGTAGAAACTCCTTGATATTTTGGGTATTTGAGTATTCTTTAAATTTATATATATATATAATAGAAATATGTTACAAAAACGAAATAGAAACTACACGCGGAAATGTAAGGGGAAAGTAAGAAGAAAAATAAGCGAAAATGCACATTGGAAAACAAAAAAAGTAAAGGCTTTTTTATGAAAAGTAACGATAGAGGATCTTTTTTAAAACGGGGGCCACATTTTTCATTAACGAAACACTTTGGAACTTGGAACACTGGTAGAATGTGTCATATAAAACATCTTTTTCTCTTAGTCTTCTTTAAAAAAAAAGAAATCCATAAACTATTCCATGTTAAAGTTGTTGTATTTCTGTAATTTCAACCAATCACTGACGTCCATTCAGCCGATATACATTAAGTGCCGACTACATAAACAAACGATTCTGAAACAATTAACCCTAACCCTAGGGTTAGGGTTAGGGTTAAAGCAAATTTAAAATGAAAAAAGCAAATAAAACGAAGAATCGTTTGTTTATGTAGTCGGCACTTAATGTATATCGGCTGAATGGACGTCAGTGATTGGTTGAAATTATCGAAATAAGACAATTTTTTACATGAAATAAATTCGAATCCAAAAATATTTTTCTGTTCTATAACACAAAATAGACAAGTATACGAAGTTTGAAAGTCTTTCGGTACCAAAAACACTACGTAAAACATTAATGAAAAATGTGGCCCCCGTTTTAAAAAAGATCCACGATAGATATATACAATTAGATGAACTGACGTAGGAATAAAAGTAATAAAAGTCATTATTGGGAGTTGTTAAAGAGATTTAAAAGCATACCGGTTTCGTAATGTTACTAATCATTGTGTGTATATATGTATATATATGTGTGTGTGTATAAGGTTGTTATCCACCCCTGATTGGAACTCTCCCGTATGACATGTACGCATGCTCAGTGACTTGCTTTAACTTCCGCAGATATGTTTCTTTATATATATATTAATAAGGGTAGAAATTGATATTAATCAATTAGAACCAGTGGTCTAGCATATTAAAAAAATCCGAAGATTAAAATTATATTACATACAAAAATAAGAGGAATGACCAGCAAAAGTGAACTCCTATATGCTAGAAATAGATGCCGATTCGGCATCTATTTCTAGCATGTGTCTGTGTGTGTGTGTGTGTTTGATTAAATAATAAATTTACAGCATTGAATCTAATATTCCTCTAATTATTAGACTTTATAGTGTGACTGTCCTTACCTCTTCTACACCTCATCATGCTAAATCAGTGAATGGTTGCTGAAAGCTATGATGAAAGCAGATTGGGATCAGGCAATACTTCACCGAGAGGAGATATAAGCTTCTGCTTATTCCTGTCTGAAGTATCGGACGATACTTCAGACTTATCGTCCGATGAATTCACTTTGTTGAAATTCTTCATCGACAGAATTTTTATACCTTTCAACCTTTCAGTCAAGTCCGCCTTTCTTCCAGTAACATACTGTCCATATAATCTTAAATATTTCTTTAACTCAGGCACAGTAAGTACTTCGATAGCTGAATTATCGAGCTGCTTTATATCCATGATAAGACGTAAAACAATAACAATAGCGTGGATAGCCTGCGGAAGTTTAATTGTCTGCATGGAGCGCCGCCTAGCCAAGGGAGATAACCTACTTATAGGAAAGCCCTTGTGTATATGTATATATGTGTATATATGTATGTATATGTGTGTGTATGTATGTACATGTGTGTGTATATATGTGTGTATGTACATGTAAGTACGTGTGTGTGAAATAACTTAGAATGTGTTATAGAAATGTGTGGAACGACTTATTTGAAAAGTCACCTGATGTGACGCATCTCACCTGTAAAGTAAGGGAGCTATCGAAACGATTGTTGTGATCTTGAATAGTCTTGTGGATTCCATTTTCTGTCTCTCATGTATGTATGTATGTATGTATCTGTCTGTCTATCTATGTGTGGTGTCTGTGTGTGTTGTGTGTTAGTATGTATGCGGTGCACATCTACCACTTTTTTTTTTATATATATATATATATATATACATCAAATTTTGATATAATTATAAAAAAAAGAAAACACCATCTGAAAAGTATTAGTAGAAGATTTCATTTAAAGAATATCAATTTTGTCTGAAAGTTATGAGGAAACAGTCTGTGGGGGGTGGACACACTTATGGAGGTTTGCCTACATAAACACACATACATTCATGTTTTTATAATAGACACCCATGCATACATACATATATATATATATACACACACGCATATTCATATATTGGGTTGGTGCATAATTATTGCGGCTTTTTTCAACAAATTTTACTCAACAAAAACAATAACAACACGTAACAAAAACATCTTTAAATGATTATTCCGGAGCATATTCACCATCTACTTCAATTACTGCTTCCCATTTGCTTGGCAGACGGTCAGTCCGTCATTTAAAGATGTTTTATGTTAAATATTCTTATTGTTTTTATTGAATAAAAATTTGTTGAAAAAAAGCCGAAGTAATTATGCACCAACCCAATATTTTTATAATACATACATACATACATATTTATATTTACACACACACATACACGAGTGCTGTTCTATTGGGTTTTCTGTTTAAAAATAATATCTTCCGTTTCTATCATGTTACCGTTTTTATGTATGATGTACGTTTTAAGGTTATTGAAGATCCTGTGATTATTTTAAATCGGAATTTTTTTTTATGCTTTTAATTGTTCCAACAATTTGCACCTTGGCCCAGCGGTTAGGGCAGCGGACTTGGGATCGCGGTTTCGATTCCCAAACGGGGCGTTGTGAGTGTTTATTGAGCGAAAACCCCTAAAGTTCCACGAGGCTCCGGCAGCGGATGGTGGCGAACCCTGCTGTACTCTTTCACCACAACTTTCTCTCACTCTTACTTTCTGTTTCTGTTGTGCCTGTATTTCAAAAGGGCCAGACTTGTCACGCTGAATATCCCCAAAAGCTACATTAAAGGTACACGTATCTGTGGAGTTCTCAGCCACTTGCACGTTAATTTCCCGAGCAGGCTGTTCCTTTGATCGGATCAACTGGAACCCTCGTCGTCGTAATCGACGGAGTGCCACGTAATCATTCGCTCGAACTAATTAACTCCAGTAATTTTTTTTTAAAGTCTGGTAGTTGTTATTCTATCAGTCTGTTTTTACCGAAACGCTAGATTACGGAGACGTAAACATCGGTTGTCAAGCGATGGTGGGGGGTGGGGGTGACAAACACACAAAATACATACATGTATGTATA
>NC_069003.1:30290402-30291950 GCF_001194135.2 Octopus bimaculoides
TATATATATACATATATATATATATATATATAACGTGTGTACACTCACACATACGCCACAGACTTCTTTCGGTTTCCATTCCCATATCTTCGGACATCCTGGGACTCTCGCAGAAGATTCTGCCATGCAGTGATACTGAACCTGGAAGGAGACTTCGAAGTTGAGAACCAAGTTTCTTAAACCGCATCAGCAACGCCTTGAGTCCATATCGAAAATATCTTACGAAACAACTACAGATAAATTAATCCTAATGTTAATCATTAATCTCTTTTTACAATGTAGTGAACCCATTCGGATTTTATAAGAAATGAAGTGCAAAACATTATTATACTGTTAGCATAAAGGACTAAATTCTGTTTTTGTATCATTTTGTGTCAAAGAGAATGAGAAGAAAAATAATCGTTTATATTCAACACCAAAAACATGATAAAGCATGCAAAACAAGGGACGACTCTGTGTGTATGTGTGTGTAGAATGCATGGATGTAAAGTGCGCGTGTGTACACACGCGCGCATATATCCATCCATCCATTCATCCATCTCTCTGTCTCTCTACATTCATACATATGTTGTTTATATTTATGTCGTGTAATAAGTTCTTAAAAGTAGCATGTGTATATTTGCGTGTGCATGTATATATATATATATATATATATATATATATATATAATAATAATACAAAGAATATATATACATGTATACACACATATATGTACATACTTACATCTACATGTGTATATACATGCATATCAGGGTACAGGACGTTAGAACAATAAACTACAGGCAACGGAACGAACACATAGGAAAACGGAAAGCCCCTTGGAATATCCCTTCATCAGCTGTCTCTATTCTATCTAGACGTTTCGAAGTATATGTGTGTGTGTGTGTGTGTGTGTCTACCTTTGTATCTGTGTGTATATATATATATATGTGTGTGTGTGTGTGGGTATCTGGGTGCGTGTTTATATATCCAATCTATCCGACACAGAGACGCACATATCTGTATGTACACACACAAAGACAGACACACACTCACGCACACACTCACATGCACACACTCCTATATACATAAGTGTGTGTATGTGTGTGTGAAGTGTTAAAAAGGTAACGAAGCGGAGGGAAAAAAAAACGTTTTCTCCCGATGACATCCTAGTTATCTCCCTTACATCATAAACTTAAACGTTTTTTTTTTTCGTCTTTCTTCCTGTCTTTCTTTCTCCGCTTTATTCAAGCGGATCTCTGAAACCATTCCCACCCCGGGACTGTCCTCTCTTTCTCTCTTCGGACTTCAGTCTACGCTACATTATCTTAAGCATATTCACTTTGGCCATCTTTCGGTATTGGTAGGTGACGTCATTCACCCACACAACCTTCGCTCATGACATAAACAGGCTAGGCTGAAAAAGCGAGTGAACGACGTCGTCTCCTCATATCGATACTCTGTAGACCAATGCCGAAGGATCGCCCTTTGGTTTTTTTTTTTTGTTATTTGTTTTTCTTCCTTTCTAATTAAAACATCTGGCTGCGATTTTCGAGGTGTGTAGCTGCT
>NC_069003.1:30292328-30294167 GCF_001194135.2 Octopus bimaculoides
ATATATGGTGTCCACAAAGTCTGGGTACATGGGGATTAACACATACTTTAAGAAATTATTATTTCTTATATTTAATTGTTTATGTTATGGTTTTATTTACTCCATGGTAAAGATCCCCTTCGGTCACGAATGACCGTGGGATTGCACCTCGAAATTTCTCCGACGATGCACAAATCTGGGCATGGTTGTTTATGGAAGACCAGCAGTCACCCATGGATACCGGCCTCCCCTCTCCACGCCACCGATGTTATCCAAGGGAAAGGCAAAGGGGCCGATACAGCTTGGCACCTGTGACGTCACAACTCATTTCTATAGCTGAGTGAACTGGAGCAACATGAAAAATAAAGTATCTTGCTCAAGAACACAACATACAGCCTGGTCTGGGAAGTGAACTCACTACCTCATGATTGTGAGCCTGACGCCCTAACTGCTGAGCCATGCACCTTCATATATTTATACACACATAGACACACACACACGATAGGCTTCCACACAGTTTTTTTTTTTTTGCCCACAAGGGGCTACACACAGAGGGGACAAACAAGGACAGACAAACGGATTAAGTCGATTATATCGATCCCAGTGCATAACTGGTACTTATTTAATCGACCCCGAAAGGATGGACAGCAAAGTCGACCTCGGCGGAATTTGAACACAGAATGTAGTGGCAGACGAAATACCGCTAAGCATTTCGCCCGGCGTGCTAACCATTCTGCCAGCTCGCCGCCTGGTTACCAAATACATTCACAAGGCATTGGTTGGGCTTGGAGGCTATAGTAGAAAACACTCGCCCAATGTACAGTGCAGTGGAACTGAACTGAAAACCATCGTGATTTAGTTGTTATCTCTAGCAAATTGGTTGGCCACTTCAAGGCTTCTTTTTCTTTGTTGGCTCACATTCCGTTTGCTCTGTCTCATAGCAAGCTCGCACATAATTTACTCCTGTAATTAGCAGTTTAGTGGATCATAACATACATAATGAGATGAGCTAAGAAATTTTAACTAAGCAATTAATTACACCTGTTGTGGGAAGAAACAATTATGATTTTAATGAGTAATTTTGGCAGAGAAAAGCTTGGAGGTGAGGGAGGGGAGGTGGCGGTTTCAGACAATTGTAAAGTTTGAATGAATTAAAACGAACGAAAAAGAAAAGAAAAAAAGAATTGCTGTGGTGGAAGGAGTAGTGAATCTGTGATGAAGAAGCTTGTTTGATTTTAGCGATGCAGTAATGATTCCAGATATGGTTTAGACTTATTCACCGTTTTATTACCATATTTCTGTTGAAACACGTTGCATTTGTTTCAGTCAATTTAGAAAATGGCTGGCACTCCGTCGCTTACAACGTCGAGGGTTCCAGTTGATCCGATCAATGGAACACAATATATATAGCCCAGTCCAGAAATTGAACTCACTTCCTCGTGATTGTGAGCCTGACACTCAAACCACAGAGCCATGGAGTAATCTGAATGCTAATGGATTAATCTTCTACTGTGCTTCTGTCAAATTCTGATTCCACTAACAAATCGATCCAGCGATGTTTGTGAATGTGGTGAAGTGAGGGCCAAGGTGAATGGGTGGCACTTATATAAATCATCCCCTTGGTAAAGCTGACTTAATTCTGTATATACACCCAGCTGGGGGTAATTACTAAACAGGCCCTCCTGGATTAAAAAGAGGTATATAATTATATCATGTATGTATGTATAGAAATTGTCTCCTCTACACAGATGATTTAGTTGTATATCTACCTACCTACCTACCTACCCACCCATCTATCTATCATATATCTATCTATCGTTTATCTAAATACGTACATATATATATATATATATATATATA
>NC_069003.1:30295019-30296149 GCF_001194135.2 Octopus bimaculoides
TATATATATATATATATATATATATATATATATATTTATATATATATTATGTACATACAACCAGCAGGAGAATTTCCTAAAAACTGTACATGGATTTAAAAGACATTTGAAAGAAAGACTCTAAATTCTCTCCTGTATGTAGATGATTTAATGTGATATATACACCCAGCTGGAGAATCCTCTGAACGCCGTACATGGATTTATCTGTGATATTAAAATGAAACTAAGATTAGATGTGTGTGTGTGTGTGTGCGACATCTAAATTCTTTTACTTGTTTCAATCATTTGACTGCGGTCTTTAGTCGAACAAATCGACCCCCGAACTTATTCTTTGTAAACCTAGTACTTAATTTATTAGTCACTTTTGCCGAACTGCTAAGTTACGGCGATGTGAACACACTAGCATTGGTTGTTGAGCAATGGTGGGGTGACAAACACACGCACACAAACACATACACACATGCATGCACACATATATATATATATATATACAACAGGCTTCTTTCAGTTTCCATCTACCAAATCCACTGGTGTTTATGTAATTGACTACCCCTCCCATTCCAAGCCTGATTATGTCAACTGTTGGCTATAATCAATAGTAGGCTGTTATCTATAGGCTAGAAATAACACTGGGTTGATGTCAACAATAGGCTAGAATTAAAATAGGCTGTTGTAATCAACAGTGGATTAAAGTCAACAATAGGCTGGTATCAACTATAGGCTACATCAAGTGGGCTACTGTCAATTATATGTTATTATTAACAATAGGCTAGTATGAACAATAAGCCAAACAAAAACTTTCCAAATGTGGCCACCCTGTCTTTATAGGCGTTCCCAAGATATTGTGTAGTATGTCCTGTTCATTTTTCTTTAATATAGTAGAGTAGATAATTAATGGGGGTTTTGGCTACTGTTTCTAGCAAGTCAACTGGCTGCTTAGAGGTATCTTTGTTAGTTTCAGAAGTCCTTTGTTTAAAAAAGGGAGATGAATTCACTCCCTCTCAGCGCATAGCAGATGAGGAAGAATATCTTTTCTTGGATTGAAATTCAAGATAGAGGTGCCAAATTATTGACTTTTGATAAGCAGGGTAGAGAGAGAGAGAGAAGAAGAAGAAGAGAGACAGAGCCGG
>NC_069003.1:30296330-30299515 GCF_001194135.2 Octopus bimaculoides
GGGTCTGAATGAAGGACAGCTTTGGGGTGGGGGTGGAGCCTGTTTGTTGTTGATTTAGGGATACATATTCACACATGTATAAGAACACACACACACACATTCATGCCCCCATGTGATTAAGCTCCTTAGGACACGGGTGGGGGGAATCGCGAACACACACACACACACACACACACACACACACGCGCGCGCAACAGGCACTGTCAATTAAGCCTCTAAGGTGTTGGCGTTGTAGTAGTGGTGTTAATGAGGGTTAAGGGGTGGGGGGTTGATAAGTAAAGATAAGGAGAAGAGGTGTTTGGGTTAGGGTACAGCGATGATGATGATGATGGAGGCGGAGGTGGAGTCAAAATGCTGGTGGCGTAAGTAGAAACTGAGGAGCAGAAAATAGTGGTGATGGGGCTGGGATTAATAGTAACGATGATGATGATGATGATGGTGGTGGTGGTGGTGGTGGTTGTGGTGCAGTGAGGGAGGATGTGCAGAGATAAAAAATAGTGGTAATGGTGGTGGTGGTGGCAGTGGTCATGGTTCGAAAGGCAGAGATAGTAATAGAGTAGAGGTGGTAATTGATAGATTTGTGGTCAGAAAAGAGGAGGGGATGTGTGATGAGGACGATGATGATGATGATCTTTTTATCTTTTACTTGTTTCAGTCATTTGACTGTGGCCATGCTGGGGCATTGCCTTGAAGGGCTTTAGTCGAGCAAATCAACCCCAGGACCATGTCATAGGGAAGCAAGCTTCTTAAATACAACCACGCCTGATGATGATAATAATGAAGGTGGTAGTGGAAGCAGTGGAGGTGCAATGGCCCAGTGGTTAGGGCAGCGGACTCGCGGTCATAGGATCGCGGTTTCGATTCCCAGATCGGGCGTTGTGAGTGTTTATTGAGCGAAAACACCTAAAGCTCCACGAGGCTCCGGCAGGGGATGGTGGCGAACCCTGCTGTACTCTTCCACCACAGCTTTCTCTCGCTCTTACTTCCTGTTTCTGTTGTGCCTGTAATTCCAAAGGGTCAGCCTTGTCACACTCTGTGTCACGCTGAATATCCCCGAGAACTACGTTAAGGGTACACGTGTCTGTGGAGTGCTCAACCACTTGCACGTTAATTTCACGAGCGGGCTGTTCCGTTGATCGGATCAACTGGAACCCTCGACATCGTAAGCAACGGAGTGCCAACAAGTGGAAGCAGTATTAGTAATAGTAGAATTGGTGAGGCTGTCTGTTGTTTTGCCCCAGGTCAGACTCTCCTTTCATGGTATTTAAACATTTTTTTTTTTTTGTTTATTTACATTTCGGTCATTAGACTGGTGATGCTGGGGTCATTGCTTTGAATGTGTTTTCTTTGTTTGTTTGTTTTGTGCATGCATGAAACTGGACGGGCAAAGATAAGGCAGGGCGGTCAGTGCAGTGGCAATGCACACAGAGCTCTGTGGCCTGACCGTACATGTTCCGATGAATAGGGCTGACATAGAAAATGGATGTTAAATGATAATGACGATGATGATATATCAGTTTAAATGGTTTATGTTAATCATGGTCAAATAGCTTGTTAGCGTGCATCACCAAATTGACTTATACAGAACACTCAAAGGAAAAATAATTGATCAAGATCATTTTTTAATTAGTATTTTAACCACAGTATTTTGGTATGTGTAGCCAAAAAGACCAATTTTTTTTTTTTTTTTTTTTTCTATTGAGATACATTTGCTGAGAGACAAGCTCTGATTGGCTATTACGCTTCAACCATTCACAACATTTGTTCCATCAGGTCGATGGATCAACCTCAAAGTCCTTTCAGCTTGTATCACTTGGGCTGATCAATCTCGGCCTAGGCGTCCCAAGCGGGTTAAGATTCACATCCCATTTCAAATATATTGGAATAATTCTAAGAAAATGACAAGTGCTGCGTAATTCCACATTGCATGTATGCAATGGACTTCTTACATAATTTCCTTCTCTCGCATTCATTCACAAAGCATTGCTTGGCCCAGGGCTATATTAGGAGACCATATGGCCCAATGTGCCATGCAGTGGGACTGAACCTGAGACCACATTGGCTTCCAAGCAAACTTCCTAACCACACAACCATGCCTGTGCATGTAGCAGAATGAAGATTCCTTTCTACTAAAGGCACAATGCCTGAAATTTGTGGGGAGGGGACTAGTCGATTACATTGACCCCAGTGTTTCACTGGTACTTAATTTATCGACCCCGAAAGGATGAAAGGCAAAGTTGACCTTGGCAGAATCTGAACTCAGAACGTGAAGTCAGACGAAATATCGCTAAGCATTTCGCCCCGGTCTGCTAACAATTCTGCCAGCAGGATGATGTTTGACTGCTGTTTCTAGCAGGTCAGAGTATCATTGTTTCTTCTGGCGGTGGTGGTGGTGGTGGTGTTGGTGGTGGTGGGAATTATTGCTCTTGTGGTCTGTGGAAGGAAGTATCCTGCCTAGTGGCTGTTTAGCAGGGTTTCCTGCTGGTTAAGATGTTATTGGGGGTGGGGGTTAAATGATGAGATGTGAAGATAGAAGCTAAAGCAAAGGGTGCGGTGGAGGGGGGAGGAGATTTAGCAGCCCTTGGATCTAGAATGCGGAGGGAAAAGGAGGTCCCAAGATGGTGTGGGTAGTTGTCCTTGTCCAGTTGATGATGATAATGGCAGTGGTAGTGATGGTGAGAGTGGTGGTAATAGTAATGGTGGTAGTAGTAGTAGTAGTAGTAGTAGAAGCAGTGGTTGTGGCTGTAGTGATGGTGGTGGTTGTTGTTGTAGCGCTGATGCTGGTTAACTTTTAGAAAGCAATGAAAGGGACAAAGCTAAGCAGAACCCTTGGGGCAAGGGTACCCTGGTGGCAGTGGCATTGGTGTTGAGGGGTAGTATTAATGATAGTAGTGGTGGTGGTGATGGTGGTAGAAGTGGTGGTGATGGTGGTAGAAGTGGTGGTGGTGGTGGTGGTAGCTGGTTAACTTTTAGAAAGTAATGAAAGGGACAGTGCTAAGCAAACCCCTTATTTGAGGCAAGGGTACCCTGGTGGTGGTGGTGGCAGTGGTGGAGGTGAATTTGGGGGTAAAAAGTTTGAGATAAGAAGTGGATGAGAAGAATAGGGTTCTGGTGGTAGTGGTGAGAGGTAGAAAATATAAGGGGAGAAGTGAGAGCAGGGGACAGATAATGTACTGAGGCGGGGT
>NC_069003.1:30300290-30301102 GCF_001194135.2 Octopus bimaculoides
AACTTGACATTTCTTAGTCTATCAAGGTGGTGGTGGTGGTGGTGGTGGTTGTGATGTTGTTGGTGATGATGATTATGATAGTGGTGGTATTAGTGGTAATGGTGGTGTTGGTGGTCCTTTTGATGATGATGATGGTGATGGTAGTGGTTGTTTTGATGATGGTGGTGTTGCTGCTGCTGATGATGATATTTTTTGTTGTCTTGAGATAAAAAAAAAAAGCTCAAAAAAAAAACCTAAAAAAAAAGTTTCGTGGTGTTGGTCATGGTTGGTGTTGACTGTTGTTGTGATGGTGGTTTGTTAGCCCAGCCTGGTCCTAAGTGGCAGTAGTATGGCGGTGGAGGGAGTGTAGTGTGGTGGTGCTGTATTTAGATAGATGTATGGGGCTGGCGGCATTGGTGAAAGCAGTATGAAGGGGTGGGGGAGAGGGAAAAAGACAGCAAAGCAAGAAAGTACCCAATGTACAGGTGGTGGTGGTGTTGGGGACAGCAGTGGTAGCGATGGTGGTGGTGGCGGTGGTTATCAAGTTTTGGGGTATTCTTAAAGGGACAAATAAAACTTCCAGCGGTATTCAAGAACATGGACACAGTCATCCCTCATATATATATATACATATATAGGAATGGCTGTGATAAGTAGCTTGCTTCCCAACCATATGGTTCTGGGTTCAGTCCCACTGCGTGGCACTTTGGGCAAGTGTCTTCTACTATATAGCCTTGGGCCGACCAAAGCCTTATGAGTGGATTTGGTAGATGGAAACTGAAAGAAACCCTTTGTATATATATATAATATATATATATATATATATATATATA
>NC_069003.1:30301527-30302351 GCF_001194135.2 Octopus bimaculoides
ATATATATATATACCAGCGTCGCCTTACTGCCACTTGTGCCAGTGGTATGTGAAAAACCATTCAAGCGAGGTCGTTGCTAGTGCCGCTGGACTGGCTCCTGTGCAGGTGGCACGTAAAATACACCATTTCGAGCGTGGCTGTTGCCTGTACCACCTCAGTGCCCTTCGTGCCGGTGGCATGTAAAAGCACCCACTACAATCTCGGAGTGGTTGGCGTTAGGAAGGGCATCCAGCTGTAGAAACTCTGCCAGATCAGATTGGAGCGTGGTGTAGCCATCTGGTCTCACCAGTCCTCAGTTAAATTGTCCAACCCATGCTAGCATGGAAGGTGGACGTTAAACGATGATGGTGATGATACGTGTGTGTCTGTGTTAAATGGTGACGACAATGATGATGATGGTTTTACTCAGCCAATCTGTGCAGTTTGAATGACCTATGTCAGTTGAAAGAAACAGTTATGTCCATTTTTGCATAACTTTCGTTGGGGGGGGGGTGACACTAGTTTATCTCTATGCTATGTGTGTGTTGGTATTTATATATGTCTGTGTTTGTTTGTCTGTGTGTATGTACATATATTTATATTTATATACGTATGTTTGTGTGTTTATGTTTTTGTGAGTATTTATGTATATATATATATATATATATGTATTTATGCGTATATAAGTATATGTATTTGTGTGTGTGTATATATATGTGTGTGTGTATGCATGTATGTGTATATATGTATATCTATCTATATATATATATATATATATATATAATCTCATTTGTCAGATGATGGCCCATGTGGTGTATGTCAGGAGGTCCAATCTAGTCTGTCA
>NC_069003.1:30303446-30305788 GCF_001194135.2 Octopus bimaculoides
GGCTTAACAACTGCTGCTTCTTTCATCTCTTCTATCTGTCTCTCTCTCTCTATCAGTCTGTCTATCTATCTAACTCTCATGACTATCAAACTGTTTGTCCATCTATCCATTTATCTATCTGCCTGTCTATGTATCTGTCTGTCTATCTATGTATCTGTCTTCATATCTATCTGTCTGTCTGTGTATCTATCTGTGTATCTGCCTATCTATGTGTTTCTTTCTCTTTTCTGATCTATCTGTCTGTATGTCTGTTTCTGGCTGGCTGTCTGTCTTTTTCTGGCTGTCTGTCTTTTTACTGGCTGTCTATCTGTCTGCCTATCTGTCAATATGTCTCTCTGTCTATCTCTGTACCTGCCTGTCTCCCTTTTCTGATCCTATCTCTTTCTCTCTGTCTATCTATCTTTCTATCTATCTATCTGTCTATCTGTCTATCTGTCTATCTGTCTATCTATCTGTCTATCTATCTGTCTATCTGTCTATCTGTCTATCTATCTGTCTATCTGTCTATCTGTCTGTCTATCTGTCTATCTGTCTATCTATCTGTCTATCTATCTATCTATCTATCTATCTGTCTATCTGTCTATCTATCTGTCTATCTATCTATCTATCTGTCTATCTGTCTATCTATCTGTCTATCTATCTATCTATCTATCTATATATATATATATATCCCTCTTGCTTGTGTATTTACCACTCTATCAATCTAATCTATCTGTTTATTAAATTCCTATCTGTTTGCCTAATCTCATACCACCACCGTCACCTTCTCCCTAGTCTTATTAACCTCTCTCTTTTGCTCTGACCTGACACTTATCTCTCTCTCATCCTCTCTTTCTCTCTCTCTCTCTCTCTCCCCCTCTAACACGCACACTCTCTCTCCTATACTCTCTTCCCAATACCATTGGATGTTGCTACTTGGTGTCGCTGTAAGAAATTTCTCATAGACTTCTGCTGTCACTTCAAACAACACAATCAACATTTTTCAATCCAAGAAGCAAATTCTTACCAGGCACTTCTTTGAGCTAAAAAGAATTATTGAAAGAAAATCTTATTATAAAGATGGTGGATTCACAGAATTGCTTAGTGTTGGACAAAATAAAATTCCCTGCTGTATCTCTTCCAGCACTTTTCACGTTCTGAGTTCAAGTCTTGCTGACATCAACCCATTTTATTACTCTTTTACTCTCTTACTTGTTTCAGTCTTTTGACTGCGGCCATGCTGGAGCACCACCTTTAGTCGAGCAAATCGACCCCAGGGCTTATTCTTTAGAAGCCTAGTACTTATTCTATCGGTCTCTTTTGCCAAACCGCTAAGTTACCGGGACATAAACACACCAGCATCGGTTGTCAAGCGATGTTGGGGGGGGGGGACAAACACAGACATACAAACACATACACACATACATATATATATATATATACATATATACGACGGGCTTCTTTCAGTTTCCGTTTACCAAATCCACACACAAGGCTTTGGTCGGCCCGAGGCTATAGTAGAAGACACTTGCCCAAGATGCCACGCAGTGGGACTAAACTCGGGACCATGTGGTTGGTAAGCAAGCTACTTACCACACAGCCACTCCTACGCCTATTATCATTATTATTATTATTATTATTATTATTTTCTTTACCCTTCTTGACTCAATGTAATCAGCCATGCCAAATTCTCAGCCTTCTATATCATTATCATCATTGTCATCATCGTTGTTGTTTTATTGTCCATTTTTCCATGCTTGCATGGGTCGGACTGACAGATCTACTTGGAGCACCTCTATAATCTTGTAGCCTAAACATTTCAATGTTATGATTGATTATTTTTAGAATGACATTGTAGGATATGTGTGAGAGGCCATATCTGGCCGGGTTGGATGTGGCCAGTTTAAATGCTAAAGGGTTAAAACCCATGGGCCCAGTAAAGTATATTCGTTTCATTTGATGATGCTTCAGTGTCGTTAGTGAAAAGGTAAAGGTTCTTATACACAGAAACATGTACAAAGATAGATAGCTGTAAGATGTCCCAATTTCTTTGTCTCAGTTTCCTTTACTATAATCAATATCCGTCCCAATTTCCTCCACCCTACCTGTTTTTTGTCCCAGTTTCTTTCACCTTAGCTAATATTTGTCCCAATTTTCTTCACCCCCAGCTGGTATCTGTCCCAATATCCATCCTAGTTTCTTTCATCCTAGCTGATATCTGTCTCAATTTCCTTTACCATAATCAACATCTGTCCCAATTTCCTCCACCCTACCTGTGTTTCTGTCCCAGTTTCTTTCACCTTTGCAAATATTTATCCCAATTTTTTTCACCCCCAGCTGGTATCCGTCCCAATATCCATCCG
>NC_069003.1:30306090-30307054 GCF_001194135.2 Octopus bimaculoides
TCCCAATTTTCTTCACCCCCAGCTGGTATCTGTCCCAATATCCATCCTAGTTTCTTTCATCCTAGCTGATATCTGTCTTAATTTCCTTTACCATAATCAACATCCGTCCCAATTTCCTCCACCCTACCTGTGTTTCTGTCCCAGTTTCTTTCACCTTTGCAAATATTTATCCCAATTTTTTTCACCCCCAGCTGGTATCCGTCCCAATATCCATCCGGGTTTCTTTCATCCTAGCTGATATCCGTCCCAATTTCCTTCCGGGTTTCTCTCATCCTAGCTGATATCTGTCTCAATTTCCTTTCCCATAATCAATATCCGTCCCAATTTCCTCCACCCTACCTGTTTTTCTGTCCCAGTTTCTTTCACTTTAGCCAATATTTGTCTCAATATCCATCCGGGTTTCTTTCATCCTAGCTGATATCTGTCCGAATTTCTTCCACCATTACCTTAATATTTGTCCCAATTTCCTTCATTTTAATCAATACTCCTTACAATTTCCTTCATCCTAGTTTATATCCGTCCCAATTTCATTCACCATGGCTATGGGACACATTCTAAATTGCTCTTTGTTTCTTTCACTAAAGAAGCAGGCCATCTCCTATTCTGTCCTCCATCTCTTCATTTTTTCCTTTTTCTTTTTCCTTTTCCTTCTTTCTTTTTTTCCTTCTAATTGTTTCTGCATTCTTATCTGAGAACCAGTGGGGATTTCTATCTACATCGTTTGTGTTTGTTCACTCATTATAATTCATTCCCACCCCCCTGCTCACTCTCCCATTTTATCCTTTAGTCTCTCTCTCTACTTCTCACACTTTCTCTCTCCTTCACTCAGGTCACTCTGCCTTTTACTCTCTCTCTTTTACTTAACTCTCTCTCTCTCTCTCTCTTCCCTACCACCCTCTCTATCCGCCCTCTCCTCCTTTTACCTTTTCCTCCTCATCTCTCTCCTACCCTCCCTCCCTCCCTT
>NC_069003.1:30307699-30308268 GCF_001194135.2 Octopus bimaculoides
CACAGGCACTACCCTCATAGACATCCCTATTACATCTACTACCACCGTCACCACTACCACCATTATTCCCCCCCCCACATCCATTACCTTCACAACCACCACCACCACCACAAACAGTGTTGCCTCCACCACCACCACCACCATCGAAATTACCACATATTATCTCAAACTGCCTCATGCCAAAATGTAAACAAACAAAAGCAGAGGAGAAAATGTTGGCTGTTCTCGAGAAAGAGGGGGAAACACTAACGTGCACATGCACGCGTGCACACATGCATGTATATGCATGCACACACAAAACATTTATACACATGCATATTCATTCATACTCATATATATATTTATATATATACAATTGCACAAACATACATACTCATGCATACATACATATGCAGCTATGCATATACATACATATATATACACACACACACACACACACACAAGCACACATTGTCATCACACAAACTCATATACGCAAGAGCATACATACATTCACAATCACACACGTACAGTACGCAATCTTATGAATGCACACACAGAAATTTATATATATATATATATATATATAT
>NC_069003.1:30308945-30309868 GCF_001194135.2 Octopus bimaculoides
TACCACCACCATTGCCGCCACCACCACCAACCACCACCACCATAGCCATCACAGACATCAACACCAATGATGACAACAATAGCATCTCCGTCATCATCATCATCATCACCACGACCATCACCTCCAATAACATTTTTCACCACCATCACTACCCCCCTCCTCCCACCATCGCCACCACCATCAACATTAGCATCTCCATCACCACCACCAGTAACATTTTTCATCACTATCATCATCATCATCATCATCGTTTAACTATCACTATCAAAACCATCACCACTGCTTCTATCTCTACCAACCTTATTATTATTATCATTATCATTATTATTATTATTGTTATTATTATTATTATTATTATTATTATTATCATTATTATTATTATTATTATTATTGTTATCATTATTATTATTATTATTGTTATTATTATTATTATTATTATTGTTATTGTTTGTCTTTTGACATTGCTCCCCTGGGGTAAGAAACTATAACAGTATTCCAGATTTTTTTCTATCACTAACCATTAACTTACTACTACTACTACTACTACTACTACTACTACTACTACTACTACTACTACTACTACTACTACTGCTGCTGCTGCTGTCAGTAAGACTACCTCTATGATGTTCTCACTCGATCTGCCAGAAACAATAGCCAAGTCTGCCACCAAACTAGAACACGTTTGATAAAAATGTAGCCTTAAGTATGTGTATGCCCGTCTGAGAAATCTATGGGATGGTCATGGAATCATGACTGCCTTTAATTTTGGATTGTCTTTGATCGTAATTGTGGTTTGTGATGGGTGTCCTTGAGTTAACCGACACAACAGCATTATGAGAGGGTGCTGAAAAGTTCCTGGTTTTAAGGGTATAGCAAAAGGCCTGGTTGGAGGCCCAGCCTTCCGAGTTCTTTTACAGGGCTTA
>NC_069003.1:30309968-30313760 GCF_001194135.2 Octopus bimaculoides
TACATACATATATATATATATATATTTATACATACATATATATATACATAAATATATATACATATGCATAAATGCATATATATATACACACATTAATACACACACACACACGCACACACACACACACACACACGTTATCAGAATGCTAAGTTGTCCACTTGATGTAAAGTAGATATTTCCTCCGGTTTGGGGAGGTATTTAAAAATCAAAAGAAAAAGAATGACAAAAGAGACAAAAACCAGAACATTTCTGTTACCATACATAATGGTGTAGTGTTGATAATAAGCGTGTGAGAAAAATCGTTACAAAACCACAAAGCAGGTGAGCCGCAGGAATTTTGTGGAATAACTTATAGATGTTGTTGCCGTCATAGAGTGTCAAGATGAATTTACCTTAAGCAAGACTATGATAAAAGAATATACCAGCATTGATCATCCTGTTTTGTTTTGCAGGACCTTGCATGTCGAATCTAATATTTTGTTTGCTTAAGATGGTGGTAATTGAGTTTGGGAGGAGATTTGGCTGTTATTTCTTGCAGATTACATGACCACACAGAGGATCTCTTTTTGATGTTGACATTACTTCATTGTCCATGTCTCCGTGTTCACTCGGGTTGAACGGAATTTGTCGAGGTGGATTTTCTACAGCTAGATGCCCGTCCTTGTCACCAACTCTCACCTGTTTCCAAAGGTGTTAGTTTTTCCGCGTGACCAGACACCTTGATACATCATCTTTGGAGAAACCACAATACCATTTCATCCTTGTTCTCTCTCCAATATGTGAATAGCCATAAGGCAGCGAGCTGGCAGAAACGTTAGCACGCCGGGCGAAATGCTTAGCGGTATTTCGTCTGCCGTTACGTTCTGAGTTCAAATTGCGCCAAGGTCGACTTTGCCTTTCATCCTTTCAAGGTTGATAAATTAAGTACCAGTTGTGTACTGAGGTCAATCTAATCAACTGCCCCCCTTCCCCAAATATATCGGGCCTTGTGCCAGGAGTAGAAAAGAATATGTAAATAGCCATGAACCTGCATGAACCTGCTCTATCCCACCCCACCCTCTTCTCTGTCACCTGAATCCCCATTCTTGGCTTCTATAGATTGTTGAGTTGCATGGCAGCCTCAGTTTTACTGATGTGATGTGTAAAGTGCCCAGTACACTCTGCAAAGTGGTTGGTGTTTGGAAGTGCAGTCAGCTGTACAGTTACAACCTAAAGTTTGGAACAATTCTTAAACATTTAAATTGTTATACCCATGTTTGGCATGGAGCTGGCTAGCAGGGAACTGTCCAGACTCCAAATGTCTGTTGTGGTATGGTTTCTGTGGCTGGATGCCCTTCCTCATGCCAAAATAGTGGTATACTTACCTAATAACTTATCCAATGGATCAGTATCTGGAAGAAAAAAAATAGTCAAAATCCAAAATATAGTTCTAGACCAAATAATTTTCTTTTTAATAAATAGAAGCTGGTACATCATGTATACGAAAATGTTCCAAACTTTTGGCCTTGACCAGGGCTGAGAGGATGGAGTCGGAGTCGGTAAAACTATACCAAGTCTGACTCACATCTTTATTCTTTCATATAAAGCAATTATAACATATAGGCCTACTCAAAATACAAGCGTATGCTTTATGAGATGTGTAGACCACAATCACTTAATTACATAAAGATGGGTCGGAGGTGCCAATAGTAGAGGAGTCGGAGTTGGAGTCAGTAAAACTATATCGACTCTTGACTCTGACACACAATCTCTTTATTCTTTAATATAAACCAGTTCTAACCTATAGGCCCACTCAAAGTACAAGCGTATGCATATGCTTTATGAGATATGTAGACCACAATCAGTTAATTACATAAAGAGGAGTCAGAAGTGCCAATAGTAGAAGAGTCAGAGTCGGAGTCGAAGTTTTTTGTTCTGACTCCACAGCCCTGGCCACAACTGTAGAAACCATGCCAAAGCAGACTCTGGAGTACGATGTAGTCCTTGACTCGTGTATCTTTGTCCAACCATCCAACCCATACCAGAGTGGAACATGGATGTTTGATGGTGGTGATGGTGATGGTGATGATACAGCGTAAATAAGATTAAGGAAAAATATTATGAAATAATAAAAAAAAAAGAAAATGAAGCTCAGCTGTACCAATAATGACAGGCATTCTAATGTATAAATTTGAAAGTATTGTCCAATCCCTTTCGTGCTGAAGTGAAGAGGAGGATAAACAAAACGGATGTGAAATGGGGTGGTGGTGGTGGTGGTGGTGGTAGTGAGTCGAAAGTAAGTACAAAAAAAACCCCCCAAAAAAACCCCAATGTATTCCACGCCACTTAAATGTCTCACCGATAGCATCATCATGCTTGTCGTCATCATCATCATCCTCATAGCCGTCATCATCATCATCGACAGTTAAACTAGTGAAACAACTGCGTAATTTTCCCACCTACTTGACACAAACACACACACACACACAAAAAATTGTGAATTTTAAAATATTTTCACTTAAGTTTTTTTTTATTTCTATATCTTTTTGGAAATTTTTTTTTTTATTCTTTTCTTTGGTAAATGGAATGTGGTAAAAGTGTGAATTGTTACAAGAACGGGATGGATTCTGTTAGCTTCCTTGCACTCTTTGTTCCATTTTCTCCTGCTTTCTGTGAGGCACAGCACAATAATAATAATAATAAGCGATGGTGGTCAGGTCAGTGAAGTATACTGAAGATTTTTAATTCGTCTGCATTTTATACTGGTTGGTCACCATAGCTGGAAGCAATTGTCACAGTGACTCCAGAGGACTATCATGGTTTTCTGATCTCTCGTACTAAAAGTTCTAAGGATCCATCCGGTCAGCCGCCTGCATTTCATTGCCAACTTAGCAGCATGCACATGAAAGGATGCCTCATTACTCATGTAGATGCCCAAGTCTTGCACTGTCTCTGCTTCTGGGATTGCAGTCCCTCCAGGTCCAGTGTATTTAATGGGTACTGCATTTAGTTTTGCATGTTGATAGCACAAGCCTTGAAACTTTTCAGCATTAAACTGCATGCTATTCTTCTCGGCCCACTTGTGTATTTCATCCAACTCACATTGCCAGTGCACGTGCATATATACATGTAGGTGCATAAATACAAGTAAAAGAGTATATATATATAAATGTGTGTGTGTGTGTGTGTGACAGATTTCTACAGAGTGGGACTGAATTTTAAGAAGTGAGCTTCTTCACCACAGAGCTGTGACTCCACCTTATATAATATAATATAATATAATAATATATAATAATGTCTGGCATCAACACAAGACCCAAAATGTTCTTGGCACTGGTAGGAAACAGTTCATTATATCGACCCAGGTGCTCGATTTATCTTTGGCAAGGATTGAACTCAGAATGTGAAGAATTGCACGTAAATACAGCAAAGCAATTTATCCGACACTTCTAACAGGTTCTGCTAATTCTAACTTGTGTACTGAAGTGGCCACCCATTGTGGATTGTGTACTGATGGATGTGTCGAATAACCGCATCTCCCGGGCTGGCATTTATGTGGCCACCAGGAAACAAATTAGCAAAATGTCGCCAGCACTGGCTGTTGGGTTAGTGGTTGATTGGAGCTGGCACCTGTATCAGCAGGCAGTGTTGACGGCAGTAAGCACACTCCGAACCGATGTTTTGGCTACTAACAAGCGACAACTTTGCCTCCCCGGGAGGGCAACAGGCTTCTACTTCAGCGTTATTGGCTGTGATATCAGGAGACATGTTAAATGTGGCCATGTATACATGTGTGTGTGTGTGTGTGTGTGT
>NC_069003.1:30315162-30315576 GCF_001194135.2 Octopus bimaculoides
TACATATACATATATAAACACACATCTCTCCTTTCTCCACACACACACACTGTCACACACACACACATATATATATATATATATATATACATAGAGCCATGTATATATAATATGAAATTTATTCCTGTTCTAATTCTGAAAGTACATAAATCTCGTCTCTTCTTCCTTTCTGCTCCTCCGCAGACATTCCGGCTCTTCCCCTGCTTTCATTAACTGACTGTGCTATCTGTTTTAATTGCACTACGCGTGTGTATGTATATGTGTGTGTGTGTGTGTCTGTCTCTGTGTCCGTCCGTCTGTCTTGTCAGTCCACCCTTGTGTCACACACCACGACATTTGCTCCTCATATTTCCAAAAATTGTTCTCAACAACAATAATTTTCAACATATTTATTTTCCCTCCCTCCCTCCCTCC
>NC_069003.1:30315729-30316195 GCF_001194135.2 Octopus bimaculoides
CTTACACCCCCCCTCTCTCTCTCTCTCCTGTCCTCCTCTCCCATTTCTATCTTCTTTCTCTCTTTCTCTCCAGTGTACTTATTTCCTTCCCCGTTGACAAAAAATACAGATCCCCATTCTATTTTTGCTTTGTATTTGTGTGTGTGTGTATATATATATATACACACATTCACACATTCCTCTTCTCACTTATAAGAATAAATTCTGTATGTCCTCAGTATTTCCTTCTCTTTGTCTTTCTCTCTCTATCTTTCTACACATCATACATATACATGTGTGTATGGATGTGTATGTATAACGATATGTATTATGATTGCATACCTATATGAATATATACTGATACATATGTATGTATCAGTATATAAATATCTTTTACTTGTTTCAGTCATTAGACTGCGGCCATGCTGGGGCACCACATTAATATATATATATATATGTATATATATATATATATATATATATATAT
>NC_069003.1:30316993-30317240 GCF_001194135.2 Octopus bimaculoides
ACGAGAGTAACATATACAAAAATAAAAGACTGAAAATGTTCCCTTTTTTTTAGTAGATGTACTAAACTTTTGAAGGGTTGGAGAGTGCTTGGGTCCAAGAACGATGGTGTGCTGTGCGAGTGTGTGTGTGTGTGTGTGTGTGTATTTGTGTGTGTATATATGTATGTATGTATATGTATGTATGTGCATATGTATGTATGTGCATATGTATGTATGTGCGTATATATGTATGTATGTGCGTATATAT
>NC_069003.1:30317250-30318320 GCF_001194135.2 Octopus bimaculoides
ATTAATAGATATATGTATGTTTGTGTATATATATGTATGTATGTATGTATACACTTATATATACATATATATATATATATACATGCATATATATGTGTGTGTGTGTGTGTGTATTTTCCCATCCCATGATCCATTTGTTGCAGAGCTTGCAGTTGTCTGCATTATACAGTCAGCCTGAAGTGGGAGGTTCCTGTACTCAGCTCTTGGTATGAAGGACTTCTTACCCCGGTCAGGTCCGTTTGGGTGGTTGGGTGTACACTTGGCAATCATTAACTCTCTACCAGGGAAATATTTAACCCTTTCAATACTGACCCGGCTGAAACCATCTCTGACTCTGTAGTACAAATGTCTTGTTTTCATAAGTTTTGAATTAGAATCTTCCACCAAACCTTAGTCACAATTTATGTTCCTGACACTAGCTGAATGATAACTAAGTTATTTTACTAAATTCTTTGTTATATTTAAAATAATTGAAAGAAACACAGAGCATCTCAACAGAAATATGGTAATAAAAGGGTTAAACATGAAGTAATATCAATGTTGTGTAGGTTTAAGAGGACATCAGTTCATAATGAAATTTCTTTAGTCACTTGACTGCTAAAAATAGCAGCCAAATTATTTGAAAGCATTCTAGGCAATCAAGCTCTTTCGATACCAACCCAGCTGAAACCAGCTCTGGCTCTGTAGTACAAATGTCATGTTTTCATAAGTTTTGAATTAAAATCTTCCACCAAACCTTAGACACAATTTATGTTCCTAACACTAGCTGAACGATAACTAAGTTATTTTACTAAATTCTTTGTTATATTTAAAATTAACTGAAAGAAACAGAGATCATCTGAAAATAAATATAGTAATGAAAGGGTTAATAGAGGGGAGGGTTTGGCACAAGGTGAACCAGACCCTGGGGTCTAAAGACAAAGAAGTTCAACAGGCACATTCAAAACTTATTGTCTCTCTCTCTTTCGCTCTCTCTCTCTCTCTCTCACACACACACTCATTCACTTACAAACATCCACACATAGATACATTCATGGAAACGCATACACACACACACACACACACACACA
>NC_069003.1:30318330-30319547 GCF_001194135.2 Octopus bimaculoides
TCTGGCTCTGTAGTACAAATGTCATGTTTTCATAAGTTTTGAATTAAAATCTTCCACCAAACCTTAGACACAATTTATGTTCCTAACACTAGCTGAACGATAACTAAGTTATTTTACTAAATTCTTTGTTATATTTAAAATTAACTGAAAGAAACAGAGATCATCTGAAAATAAATATAGTAATGAAAGGGTTAATAGAGGGGAGGGTTTGGCACAAGGTGAACCAGACCCTGGGGTCTAAAGACAAAGAAGTTCAACAGGCACATTCAAAACTTATTGTCTCTCTCTCTTTCGCTCTCTCTCTCTCTCTCTCACACACACACTCATTCACTTACAAACATCCACACATAGATACATTCATGGAAACGCATACACACACACACACACACACACACACAGCTGAACAAGTTTACCTCTCCCCTTAGAAACAATAAACAAACAAGAAATAAATAAAAAAACATTAATAAACCACAAAATATACCAAACCACTGTGTATATGTTTGTATGTAAGTGTATGTGTGTGTGTGTGTGTGTGTGTTTTGTGCTAAATAAATGATGGATTCATAGTTCGTGTTTCCTAGAAACAGTAGTGGTGGTCGTGGTAGGAATGGTAATGGTGGTGAAGGTTGTTGTGATGTTCATATTATTGGTCAAAGATGAGAGTGGTTGTCATTGTGATGGTGGTGGTGATGGAGATGATGATGATGGTAGTGGTGGTGAGGTTAGTGGCGGTGGTAGTGGTGGTTATAGCTGTCAAGGTGATAGTGTTGATTTTTAGAAGTTGCTGTAATGATAATGTTGATTGTTGTACTTATGTTTGGGGTGGTAGCAGGAGTAGTAGTAATAGTAGAAGGAGAAGCCATATAATGCTGGTGATGGTAGTGGTAAGAATAGTGGTGATTGTGGTGGTAGTAATAGTGGTGGTGGTGGTGGTGGTAGTGGTGGTGCCGCCAGTGAAGTGTGTGTCGTGGGGACGGGGTGCGGCTACTGTGACAGCCATAAAAGATGTATGAAACATTTATGATTTACAAGAAGGGACAGTCCACTGGTCTGGAATGACTACTTGTTTGACAGTAGCAGTGGTGGTGGTGGTGGAAGAGGCGGTATGAGGAAGAGGAGGAGGAGTAGGAGGAGTTAGCATGCCGTTAATGGTGGTGGTGATGGTGGTGACTTTTTACTTGCTATAAATGTTTCAAGTTAGAAAATAAAGGACACTG
>NC_069003.1:30319877-30321297 GCF_001194135.2 Octopus bimaculoides
TATAATAATGATAATAATAATAAAAAAAAAGTAATAACATTTGAAACTCCGAGTACTATGATAACTTTTTGCTGTTTGTTTCAAATTATAACATATACATACACATGCCTATAGCAATAATATTCTTCATTTTTGGTGATGTCAACAGCGTGCCATCTTAAGAAATAAAGATAATGAGGAGGAGGATCCTTTCTACTAAAAGCACAAGGCCTGAAATTTTGGGGTCGGGGGACTAGTCGATTACATCGACCCCAATGTTTCACTGGTACTTTAATTTATCGACCCTGAAAAGATGAAAGGCAAAGTTGACCTTGGCAGAATTTGAACTCCGTGCCTAAGGACTGACAAAATGCCACTAAGCATTTCACCTGGCATGCTAATGATTCTGCCAGCTACCTACCCTTAATAATAATAATAATAATAATAATAATAATCCCTAAAACGCAAGCACATGTAATTTGTGTGTTTAACCCTTTAGTCAAATGTAATGCTTATTTATTCACATTAGTTTGAATTAATCAATCATTATTTTTTAGCTCTGAGATTTCAATGATGTGATTGCTTATTCTCAGAATGACATTGTAGTGTCCAGTTTAAGATCTGGCCAGTTTAAGCATTAAACAGGTAGAACGCTCGGGCCAGATATGGCTGGTTCAGACGCTAAAGGGTTAAGGGTTGGGTATAGAATAACTTGGAGAATGGTCTTCCATTCTTCAAACCCAGAAAAATGTGCAAAAAGGAAGACAAAGGTGACCGCCTGACTGGCCTTCATGCGGGTGACACGTAAAAGCACCCACTACACTCTCAGAGTGGTTGGCATTAGGAAGGGCATCCAGCTGTGGAAATTCTGCCAAATCAGGTTGGAGCCTGGTGTAGCTATCTGGTTTCACCAGTCCTCAGTCAAATCGTCCGACCCATGCCAGCATGGAAAGCGGACGTTAAACGATGATGATGATGATGATTGAGATGTGAAATAAAACAGCCAAATAGTGTTTCCCCTTTTTTTTTTCATCCAGAACCACTATCGAATTGACCGTTTCATGATTTATTGATTCTGTGTTCCTTCTATGGTGTTGACTTAGGGAAATGGATGAAGGCCCCTCTATCACATCTTGCCTCCTGGCAAAAGAATTTCTGCTTCTAACAGCAGTAGTAACGCCGCTGTCACTACTACTACTGCCACTACTACCACCACTACTACTACTACTTGGTACATTGTCATCATTTTTCTCTGTAATTGGTTTAATGACTTCATTAGCAAGAACAACACCAATAATTGCCAACTACATATAGCCAAGACATTGATACAGGAAGGAGTAGTGAGAGGAGATATGTGCATGTATATATATATATATATATATAATGTGTGTTGCATTAATGTTATTGAATATGTCTGTAAAAAGACGAGCATATATATATA
>NC_069003.1:30321799-30322053 GCF_001194135.2 Octopus bimaculoides
TATATATATATATATATATATGTATATATATATGTATATATATGTGTGTGTATGTATGTATATATATATGTGGAGAGTGAGAGAGGGAGGTGGGGGTGATGTATATGCAGGAGAGAATTAGACAGACAGACATCCAGGAGACAAGCAACCACCACTTTCTTGGTGGGGTGTCCAGAGAGCTAGTTATTTCTAATTATGAAATGGAGCCGAGAGTGTACCAACTACAACCACTACAGAGATGATGATGATGATGA
>NC_069003.1:30322063-30326102 GCF_001194135.2 Octopus bimaculoides
ATGATGATGATGATGATCTATCTATTTGTATGCGTGTGTGTGTGTGTAGGTGTGTAGTTGTCTGTTTGGCTAGATAGATGAGCAAATAGTGGCTGATATAATAGAATGAAAACACATTACAGCAAAACAATGACTGCTTCTTCGCTACTCGCATCCCCACCTACCCTGGTTTTCCTTCATGTACATTGTCGTCATCGTCGTCGTCGTTGTCGTCATCGTCAGCAACATCGTCAGTATCACCATTTACATCGTCGTCGTCATTGTAACTGCTACTTTTTGGATCCTTGCACCAGGTCAGGCATGATTTCATTGAAGTAGAATGTTTCTGTGTCTGGTTGGATGCCTTTCCTGAAGCCAACATTGCACCTGTTTGCGAGCAAGGTAATGGAGTTATTCCCCCTGCCTGTTGAGTAATTGAACAGCTCGAACATTCTTTCATGGCGGACTACAAAAAAAGGGCACTGTTTTTGTATGAACAGTGAAGCTGTGTTTACAGTTGCTATACACATCAAGATGAGTGGAATATGGACCAAGCCACACACTTACATGCACATTTAAGGGCTTCTTCCAGTTTCCCTCCATGGAATTTTGCTCGCATGATGTTTGTAAGCTCACTGTAGTTGAGGACACCAGCCAACTGTGTCCGTTAGCGGGACTGAACTCTTAATCATGCTGTTCTAAAATGAAATTCTTCCCCTGTATCATTCAGATTAAATGATATTTTACTAGCATTCCGTTGGTGATGACGACAGGTGTTCCAGTTGATCCGATTGATGGAACAGCCTGCTTGGGAAATTAACATGCAAGTGGCTGAGCACTCCACAGACACGTGTACCCTTAACGTAGTTCTCGGGGAGATTCAGTGTGACACAGAGTGTGACAACACTGGCCCATCGAACAGCAGGTACAACTCATCTTTGGCAGCTGAGTGGACTGGAGCAACATGAAATAAAGTGTCATGCTCAAGGACACAACGCATCGCCGGGAATTGAACTCATAACCTTACAATCGTGAACCAAATATCTCAACCACTAAGCCACATGCCTTCACACTCTGTCATATGTAAAAGGGTAAAGAACTCCATCGGTCAAAAATGACCATGTGATTGCACCTAGAAAGTTCCCATCTGAGGTACGAGTCTGGGCAAATTTGATTTAAGGAAGTCCAGAAGTCCCCCGTGCATATCAACCTCCCTTCTTCGTGCCAATAACATTATCCAAGGGAAAGGCAAAAGCTGATATAGCTTGGCACTGCAACTCATTTCTACAGCTGATTTTCATGATGTGATTGCTTATTTCTAGAATGACATTGTAGGGTAGGTGTGAGAGACCAGATCTGGCCAGTTATAACACAAAACATGTAGAATATTTAGGCTGGATATGGTAAGTTTAAATGCTAAGAGGTTGAACAGTTTTATAGACCAATTGAATTTGTTGCATCTTAGCTTTGTGAACTGAATCAAAATGTTTAAAGAAATCCACAAATATCAGAATAGCAAGAAGATTCCGTGTTTCGGCACCATCCATTATTCAAATCTCAGTTAATATTCCACTAGTTGTTGAACAATTCTTTCAGAATCTATTCTGGTTTGAAGAATTTTCTCCGAAGTTTAGCAGGATACAATTGTGTACCATTATGTTTATAAATCTTAGCTTACTATTGCAGCTAAGACTTATCTGTGTTGAAACGAGAATGTAAACTGTTAGGATTTCGTCAACCTTTCGATACTGACCTTCTTGGGACTGGCCTTGGTTTTTATGGTACAAACTTCCTGTTATAAAGTGATCTAAGTTAAAAGAACATTCCGTCAAGATTTCATGTTTATGTTACAAATACCAGCTTGATAATAACAAAATTATTTTGAGTTCTTTGTTATTTTTCAAAATTAATTCAAACAAAAGGCAACGTATTTCAAAAGAAATATGCTAACAAGGAGGGTAAAATATCAATTGCGCAAATGCACCAAACACACGCAGTCGCGTATATATGATCACACACACGTGTGTGTGTGTGTGTGTGTGTGATAAATGGAGAAGCAGTGATGAGTGACAGTTCTGTAAATAATTATTATAAGCGCAGAAGTGGCTGCGTGGTAAGTAACTTGCTTACCAACCACATGGTTCCGGGTTCAGTCCCACTGCGTGGCACCTTGGGCAAGTGTCTTCTACTATAGCCTCGGGCCGACCAAAGCCTTGCGAGTGGATTGCAGCATAGCAACTTCTGAAGAGGCAGTGGAAGAGGTCGTCCTCTTGCCATTCTCCTCCATATTATTCCAGACATTTTCCTGAAATTGTCTTTGCACACATACATCCGCACACATATATACTCACATACACGAACACATATACACACATATCAACGTACATGGATAGGTATTTACAAGTACAGTCTCATATCTGGGTTTACAGCCTACAGAAAAGTGTACTCAATACATCTAGTAGAGTATATTTCAATAATTGAATACATACCAACATACACGGTACAAGCATGTGTGTCAGTTGGTATGTGTGTATGTGTATGTATATATATATATATTTTTTTTTTTTCACACACGCACATGTATATATGGAAATGTCTCACTTGGTGAACTTTTGAATTAGTATAAGGTTGTCTATCATTTATTTTTTATTAATTTAAAAATTATACATTAAATATTTTGTTTAGGTTAATATTAAAGACCAATCGGTACACATTGGTGTATGATATGGTCTTTAATCTCAAGAAATCATAACTGCTGTTATTGCAACAGCTTTTGGGATGTGTCGTGTGTGTGTGTGTGTGTGTGTGTGTGTGTGAGAGAGAGATCATAACTGCTGTGACTGCAAATTCATAGTTTGTTTTAGCATCACAGCAAGATATGTGTGTGTGTGTATGTGTGTGTCTATATGATTGTATGCGTACATAGATGTAGATTGTTATATTTGTGTTGATAACTATATATATCCTCCTCTCCCTTTCTCTCTCTCTCTCTCTCTCTACACACACATACACATTTATATATATATGTGTGTGTGTCTGTGTGTCTGTGTGCGTACATGGACACACACGCATGTATATTTATACATATGCACATATCTAAACACATACATGTGTATGTGTATTAATATATGTGTGTGAGTGTGTGTATATTATATACATATATATATATATATATATATATATATATATATGAATTCAGAAAGAGAGACAGATGAGTGTTTGTGTGTGTTCTATCTATCACACACACACACACACATACAGAAATATATATTTTTTTACACATCCCAGTGCAATATTTCAAATGCACTGGATGTCAACCTCCGTCGACAGTACAAATTAATCAGTGGAATAAACATAATACTACTACTACTACTACTACTACTACTGGTAATAATAATAATAATAATAATAATTAGGTTAAAGACCATTACTAAAATGGTGGCATCGCCAGTGGTTGTGTGTGTTGTCGCTCTTATTGTTTGTACTTGTGTTGGCCGTTGGTCATTATACCGTTCACCTCACCCTGGCTGTCTTTAGTGCATCACCAGTCTCCAGCTCATCATATTTTGGCTTCGAGTTGGCTTTTGCTTGAGTCATAATTAAGGTTGCATTTCCAGAGTCAAATATGATTGAGGTGTAACTATTCAGCGTTTCGATTGCTCTGTCCAATGTAATCCTTAATTTATTCATTCACAGTGTTTTGAATTAATCATGCATTATCTTGTAGCTTTGAGATGATTTCAATTCTGTAATTGTTTGCTTTGTGAATGGCATTTTACGGTAAAAGCTGCATCTGGGCTGTTTGAACACAAAACATGTAGAATATCTAGGCCTGAAATAACTTGCTTAACCCTCTAGCATTCAGATCACTCTAAGAAATGTAATGTCTATTTATTCAATTAATCATGCATTATCTTGTAGCTTTGAGATTTCAATGATGTGATTGTTTTTAGAATGACATTTTAGGGTAAGTGTGAGAGGCAGGATCTAGGCTGTTGGGAAACAAAACAGGTAGACTATCTAGGCCTGAAATAACTTGCTTAACCCTCTAGCATTCAGA
>NC_069003.1:30326780-30328225 GCF_001194135.2 Octopus bimaculoides
TCTGGGCTGTTTGAACACAAAACATGTAGAATATCTAGGCCTGAAATAACTTCCTTAACCCTCTAGCATTCAGATCACTCTAAGAAATGTAATGTCTATTTATTCAATTAATCATGCATTATCTTGTAGCTTTGAGATTTCAATGATGTGATTGTTTTTAGAATGACATTTTAGGGTAAGTGTGAGAGGCAGGATCTAGGCTGTTGGGAAACAAAACAGGTAGACTATCTAGGCCTGAAATAACTTGCTTAACCCTCTAGCATTCAGACCACTCTATGAAATGTAATGTTTATTTATTCAATTAATCATGCATTATCTCGTAGCTTTGAGATTTCAATGACGTGATTGTTTATTTTGAGAATGTCATTGTAGGGTAAGTGTGAGAGGCCAGATCTGGTTAGTTTGAATTATAAAACAGAACATTTGGACCAGATCTGGCTAGTTTAACTCCTATACATTCAGGATTACTCTCTCAAATTTAATGCCTATTTATTCCCATTGTTTGGAATTAATCATGCGTTACTTCAGAGCTTCAAGAGTTCAGTGGTGTAATTAGTTGCTTTTGAGGATGTAATTGCAGGGTAGGTGTGAGAGGCCAAATCTGGCTTCTTTGAATGATAAAACAGGTAGTTTTATGATTCAAACAAGCCAGTGTGTGTGTGTATATACATATATGGCTCAGTTGATTGAACAACTAAATGCACATTATCAACACCAACCAGACATCCATTTATGCTCACAGGTATATATATATATATATATATATATATATATATATATATATATATATATATATATATATATATATATATTAGCGTCTCCTTCTAGCAAGCAGTTGGACTCGTATTCGTACGTGTTCGCTCCTGATATATATTTTTATATATCAATTTATAAATTGATTAATTTTACTGTAACTGGTTGATTTGCATGCTGGCTACCTGATAAACTATAATTTAGATTTTATCTTTAATTTTTTTTATAAAAATAATTATATATGTATACACACACACACACACACACACAAACACATACACATATACATACACATACATGCTTGCACACAAATGTATATACACATGTATGTATACATGAATACACACATGTATGTGCATATATATATATATAAATGCATACACACACACATATATATGTATATATATATACACACATACATGCATACATGTTTGCACAAGTATGTATATATGATTACGCACACATCAATGCATGAATATATATCTATATATTTGGAAGTGTGTGTGTGTATAGAAACCAACAAGCACGCTAGCCAGTGCAGGTGTTATGAGTAGGCGGTGAGGTTTGTTGTTGCAATTGTCAGGTGATGCTTGTGAGAGCAGGTAGAGTTGAATGATCGATATGTGAGGTGCCCTGGAGAGCCACATTAGTGATGCTGCTGGTGGTGGTGGTGGTGGGGAAAACAAGATGAT
>NC_069003.1:30332046-30335009 GCF_001194135.2 Octopus bimaculoides
AGAGAGAGAGTGCAAGGGAAAGAGAGATTGAAAGAGAGAGAGATTGTGTGCATGTGACAGGAATATTTTGTATGTGACAGTAACAGCAAGAGATTGTGTGTGTGTGTGTGTGTGAGAGAGAGAGAGAGAGAGAGAAAGAGAAAGAAAGAGATTTTGTGTGGGAGAGAGAAAGAGAAAGGGTGAAAGTGAAAGATGTTGTGTATATGTGACAGTAATGAAAGAGCTTGTGACAGAGAGGGAGAGAGAGAGAGATATTCTGAGCAAGAGAGAGAGAGAGAGAGAGAATGAAAGATATTCTGAGCGAGAGAGAGAAAGAGAGAAAGATATTCTGTGAGGGAGATGGAAGATAGAGATGTGCACAAGTTAAAAAGAGGAAGAAGAAGGTTATGTATGTATGTATGTATCTGTGTATATGTGTGTGTATGTATGTTTGTATGTGTATGTATGTATGTGTATGAGATTTATGTATGTATGTATGTGTGTGTGTGAGAGAGAGAGAGATTGCAAAGAATGCAGATGGATGTATTTAGAGGATAGAGATGCAGAAAGAGAAGGATTGTGACTTTGAAGAGACAGACAGAGAGAGACAGAGAAAGTGTGTGAGAGTGAGATAGTAAGAAACTATAACTAATGGATGATGAACCTTAGAAAGATAGATGGAGTTAGAGATTCAGAGACAAAAGCAAAGAAGAGGGTCCAGAAAAAGGGGTTGAGAAGAAAAAAAAAAAGGGGTAAAAGGTGAGATGTGTGTGTGTGTGCCAGGTCCAATAAGATCCAGTGACACAAGACATTCCGGCCATGACCATCCCATCTTTCATTTTCCCACATAGTGCTTCTACTTTATCCGTGTCATTCCTCTTTCGAAATGGTAGGGTTAAAAGTAGTCCAGTTGATATATAACGCCAGACAGTCCAACCGTGACCATCCCTTTTTTTTTTTTTTTGTATATTTGCACCTAGGGCATCTACATTATCTGTGCCCTTCCTTTTGTAATGGTTGGGTGTAGGTTGATGAGGGTTTGGCTGTTGTTTCTTGTAGGTCGGGAGACCCTTGTAGTCGGTAACCCTGCTGGCGGCTGGCATTGGGATGCGTCTTCTTTGTGTGGAACGGAGAGAAAGGGAGAATTCGGTTTTGGAGGAATATATCAGAAATGGAGAGCTGGAGGAGTGGTAACAGTGAGAAAGATAGAGTGAGAGAGAGAGAGAGAGAGTGTGTTAGTGATTGCAAGGGGATGTATAAAATTGTAGAGATGGAGAAACACAAAGAGAGAGAAAGAGAGAGAGAAAGAAATTGTGTATATATGTATGTGTGTGTGTATATATATATATATATATATATATATATATATATATATATATATATATATATATATGTGAGCATTTTGGGTCGAGGGTAAGAGAGAGGAAAAGAGAGAGTGAACGAGAGAGAAAGAAAGAGAGAGAGAGAGAGATGGTGTGTGTGTGGGATGGTGTATCCTTGTGTGTGTGAGAGATAGAGAGAGAGAGAGAGAATATAATGTATGTATTTGTGAGAGAAAGACAAGATAGTGTGGGTGAAATTAGAGAGAAAGAGTGAGTGAGGCAGACAATTAGTGAGGAAGAGGAAAAGGAAGAAAATGTGTGTGTGTGTGTGTGTGTGTGTGTGTATGTGTGATTGATTGATTCAGAGTGAGGGGTGGGGGGATTGCGTAAATGGATGAAAAATATACTGAGATTGCAAATAACATTGTGTATGTGTGTTTGTGTCTATGTATTGTATGCATATGCATGTGGGTATATATATATGTGTGTATATACATATATATATATATATATATATATACACACACACACCCAAATGAAGTTATTGTGTGTGTATGTACATGTGTATATATATATATATATATATATACACACACACACATTCACTCACTCACAAGTGTCCGTGTTTGGAAAAGCCAGAATGTTTCTTCCAGTTACAAATCAGACATTTTCACTCACCTAGGTCTTGTTCTAATTACAGAAATATTATTAATATTATTATTATTATTAATGCGGTGAGCTGGTAGAACTGTTAGCTTGCTGGGCAAAATGCTTAGCAGCATTTCATCCGTCTGAGTTCAAACTCCGCTGAGGTTGACTTTGCCTTTCATCCTTTCTGGGTCGATAAATTAAGTACCAGTGAAACACTAGGGTTGATGTAATCAACTAGTCCCCTCCCCGACAAAATTTCAAGGCCTTGTGCTTCAGTACAAAGGGTTATTATTATTATTATTATTATTATTATTATCATTATTATTATTATTAAGGTGAAGTGGTGAGCTGGCAAAACTATTAGTGTCAGAAAAATCCTTTGCCGTATTTCTTCTGAGTCATTACATTCTGAGTTCAAATTCCACCAGGGTCAGCTTTATCCTTCATCCCTCTGGATTTGATAAAATGAACACCAGTTAAGTACTGGGGTTTGATGGTATCGACTAACCCCCCCACCTACCAAAACCCACTCCCAAATTTCAGGCCTTGTCCCTATAACTAGAAAGGATTATCAAGGTAACAAGCAAGCAGAGTTGCTGGGCAGACAAAATGCTTAGTAGTATTTCTTCTAACTTTTTACACACTGAGCTCAAATCTCACTGAGGCCAGCTTTGCTTTTCATCCTTTAGGGGGTCAATAAAATGGCACCAGTTGAACAGTGAAGTCAATGTTATCGACTAATCCCCTCCTCCTGAAATTGCTGGCCTTGTGCCAAAATTTGAAAACATTATGATTTGGATGATGACAAGGATGGTGATGATCTTTTCCTCCTCTTCCTTCTCTACCTCATCATGCCTCCTTCCTTAAGTTTTACTTCCATTTTTCCATACTAGCATGGGTTAGATCAGTTGTTTGCGGACCTCTAGTGGTCTGCAAAGGTAGTTCTGGAGGTCTACGAACTAAATTCAAAATTTCGTATATATATATATATATATATATATATATACACAC
>NC_069003.1:30335019-30337380 GCF_001194135.2 Octopus bimaculoides
ATATATATATATATATATATATATATATATACACACATACAAGGATAAGCATATTAAAATGGGGCCGTGGGAAAACTCATTTAAATAAAAGGGGTCCTTGGTAGTGAAGAGGTTTGGAATTACTGGGTTAGATGTAAACCATATTTTCCTGCTTGCAAACCAAATTTCATCATTCAAAATTTACAGCTCAAAAATTAGGTCACATTCTGCTTCAAAACAGCTTTGATGGACCAAAACTTCCGTGTGAAATGCAGCAGGATTTGGAAAGAAAGTGATGGTGTTTGAATGTTTACACTACACATTATGTTGATTTGTATTTTGTAAAATACTATATATGTGTGTGTGTGTGTGTGTACACTCTCGGAGTGGTTGGCGTTAGGAAGGGCATCCAGCTGTAGAAACATTGCCAGATCAGATTGGAGCCTGGTGCAGCCTCCTGGCTTGCCAGTCCTCAGTCAAACCGTCCATATACACACACAAACCGTATACACACACACACACACACACACATCTATCACATCCATTTGTCAATATAACCATCTGCCTATCCAGCTTGTTATGCACTCCTCCTCCTCCTCTCTCCGCTCTGTATCTCTCTCCCTCTCACCATGTACACTCTCCTCCTACCATTCCTCTCTGCTTTCTCCAACTTCCTTCATTTTCACATAACTTGCCAGCAACCACCTTACTGTTACTACTACTACGACGACAACGACGACGACCACCACCACCACCACCACCACCGTCACCATCATACCCCCACAGCGCCATCATCATCACTACTGTCATTGTCATCACCACCACCATTAGCATAATGTAATACAACAATCCTCATCATCATCACCACCACTATCATCACAGTATTTAACTAATTGCCACGATTCCATGATGAGGATGATGATGACGGTAATGATGATGATGGTGATGATGATGCGATGATGATGATGGTGATGATGATGATGGTGATGATGATGCGATGATGATGATGATGATGATGATGATGATGCGATGATGATGATGATGATGATGCGATGATGGTGATGATGATTGCTTTTCTTTGCCACAGGCTTATGATGATGATGGTGATGATGATGATGATGATGATGGTTATGATGATGGTTATGTCTCAATGACTGATGTTACACTTCACCTAGCTTCCCATACAGAGCCATCAATCTTCTTCTCCTACACTTCACCTTTCTTCCTTTCTTTTTTTCCTTCTTTCTTTTTTCCTTTTCTTTTTTTCCGTCTTTCTTTCTCTCTTTTGCATTTCTCATTCTCTCTTTGCTCTCCTCTTTCCTTTCTCTCTCTCCTTCTCTCTTTCTCTTTCATTATCCTCCTCTCTCTGCCTCTTACATGCAAACCTATCGTTCATTTTCTCTCTCTCTCTCTATTTCTATCCCTCTTTCATATTATTCTCTCCTACCTCTTCTCCTTCACTCCAGCTATCTCTCTCACTCTTTCATATACCCCCTCCCTCTCTCTCTCTCTCTCTCTCTCTCTCTCTCACTCTCCGTCTCTCATTTACTCCTTCCTCGTAACACTCTCCCTAAATCACAGAATACAGAAAAAAAAGTGTCAAAATACAATGCCAATCAATATTGGAAATCATCAATATGGTTTCCTTTACATCTATCAGTTCATTTGCCTGTCGTTCCTCTCTCTCTCTCTCTCTCTCTCTCTCTCTCTCTCTCTCTCTCTCTCTCTCTCTCTCTCTCTCTCTCTCTCTCTCTCTCTCTCTCTCTCTCCCTTTCTCTATTTTTCTCTCTCTCTTTCTTTCTCTCATTGTTTGTCTGTCACACATTTTATTTATGGTTATCAATCCAGTCTATTTGTGTGTGTGTGTGTGTTCTTGTTTTCTCTCATTTTGTCTAGTAGCTCAGCTCAGTTATCTATCTATCTATCTATCTATCTATCTATTTTTTTTTTCGATCCCTTTTGATCGAACTCCCCCTTTTTCCCTTCCTACGATCCCTTTTGATCGACACCACCACTTTTTTTTTTTTTTTTTTTTTTTTTCCCCCTCCCAAAAAGAAAAGCTCTACATTGTATTTGTCCCATCTTCGTTGAGCCCTGTGTGGCTAATAAAAGAAATGTATCTATCTATTTACCTACCTATCTATCTATCTATCTATTTACCTACCTATCTATCTATCTACCTATCTATCTATCAATCTGGGTTTGGATGGTCTGCCCTACGAGCTTTACAACTGTAAGCCAGACTTGTTTGGAGACGTCTTGGTGGCGGTGTACTGCAACTGGCAGCAAAACGGGAGCATTCCCGGTTTTGTGAGTCGAGGAGCCGTAACGCTGCTGAAGAAAGATCCAAACAAGGGGGACGTCATAGATAACTTTAGGCCC
>NC_069003.1:30341619-30344348 GCF_001194135.2 Octopus bimaculoides
ATCTACATTGTATTGTCCCATCTTCGTTGAGCCCTGTGTGGCTAATAAAAGAAATGTATCTATCTATCTATCTATCTATCTATCTATCTATCTATCTATCTCTCTATCTATCTATCTCTCTACCTATCTATCTACCTACCTATCTATCTACCTATCTACCTAGCTATTTGTCTCTGTATCTATCTTTATATATATTTATATATACACACACACACATACATCCCTTGTGTATCTCTCTGTCTATCTATCCATCTATTCATTCCTCTGTACATTTATCTATCTACACACACACACACACACACACACACACTCATTATTTCTCTTACTGATATATCTATCTGTCTATCCATCTATCCATTATCTATTTATTTGTCTGTCGGTATGTATCAGTCTGTCTGTCATCAATCAGCCTGTCTATGTTTAACGCTAAGCAAGGAACAGGAGAAAGCAGAGGAGGATCTAGCTGAAAATTAAAAAAAAAAAAAAAAGAACCCCCATTGCTCTAAACCTCAGCAGCAGCAGCAGTGATGTGAAGGGTTTTTAAGTTCAGACATAATTGCATCTAACACTAGCATCTGTCATGGGGTTTCCTGTATTCTTGTATGATCACTGACCACCCACCTACCCAGTCCTCCGTTAATAGAGAACCATACAGGGGGAATACTACTGTGGCCATGTTATGGAAAAAAAAAAATGTATCTTGTTTGTTTGTTTTTCAGCCTCTATGTGGTCAGCTGATGATCTAGAAATGGCAGTCAGATATCCTTTGTATCGTGTCACATCCTGCCATCTTATTAAAAGTAGTATGTTATAGACATAATGAAAGTTAATGGGATGCTGTCTGATAAAAACAAACGAACAAACAAACATGCTCTGTGATTAAGTAGCTTGCTTCCCAACCAAGTGGTCTTGGGTTAAGTCCCACTGTGTGACACCTTGGGCAAATGCCTCCTATTATAGCCACAAGACCTTGTATGTGGATTTGGCAAATGGAAACAGGAAGAAGTCCATCATGTGTGTATTTCTTTGCCATATTTCATTCCATAGCTGTCATCTCTGAGAAGCGCAGGGTTACATAGTCGGACTTTTACCTAACATTCCATTGAACACTTAGTGTGAAACTGATCAGTAAGATCAGCTGTAACATATAATACTGTACACTTCTATTTATATATATGTGTGTATCTTTGTATTTGTGCTTGTCCTTCCCCCATTTCTTTGACAACAAGTATTGGTTTGTTTATATCCCTGTCAGGTAGAGGTCTGGCGAAAGAAACTGGTTGTATAAATACTGGGATCAATTTGCTTGACTAAACCTTTCGGGATGGTGCTCCTCTATGATCACTGTCCAATGACTGAAAGAAGTAAGAGGTTAAAATAGTACAAAGAAAGTTGTGCTGGACCAGGACTGACCTGGGATTAAGCAACAACAATAACAGCAACATCTGTCTAACTGTAAAGAAGTAATGAAGCAACACCCCCATCTTTCTCTACATGGTTGTTTCACCTCGAATGAGCCTGTCAAGTTTCTTTCATATCACACCTTACTATCTGAAACAAGGAAGGAAAAATACATTAGTTAATGTTATTATATCCTAAAAAGACAGGATAGTCATAGTTGGAATGTCTCTGATTGGGAGTCTGCTCACTCAGGGTTATCTCTCTAAATATCTCTTAAGTCAACTGCTAATGTCTTTATTTACCTCAATGTGTGTGTGTGTGTGTGTGTGTGTATCAAAAATTAGAGAATGGAGTAGATAAAATCCAGGCTACATATGTTTCACAGCTAGCAGAACCTCAGAAGTAGTAATTACCCCAATGAGGAGTAATCGAAGGTTTTTGCTAACTATAAAACATACGTAGCCTGGATCGTGAAGTTGTGAGTTCGAATCCCAGACCAGGCTGCGTGTTGCGTTCATGACCAAGACAGTTTCTATAGTCGGATGCCCTTCCTAATGCCAACCACCTAACAGTGTGCTGGGTACTTTTTATGTGCCACCAACGTGGGTGCATTTATGTAGCACGGGTATGGATACCTGAAAAGACCAGCCTGTATGTGTGGAAAACAGTGGTTCTACTTACCTTGACGTGTCTTCTCAAGTACAGCAAATCGCCACATCTCCTGGTCCCTTGTCATTTCCTCACTGAGACTCAGCATCTGAAGATCCTTTCTTCTCACATCTTCCTGGGTCTGGGACTTGAAAATAGAAAATAGGTCCTATGATTGATTTGCTTAATTAAAACTGTTCATAATGGTACCCCAGCATGACCGTAGTCCAACAACTTAAACAAGTTAAAGATAAAAGATATATACCTTCTGAACATTCTGTTTGTGTATAGATTGTAAGTTGTTCACTTTGACCAAGAATGATAATAACCCGGAGTGAATAATTGTATATTACACCATACAGCATTTGATGTAAAGTCTGTTGTGTCACACAACTCTTTCTTTCTCTCTGGAGTCTACCTTTTTCTATTTTTGATTACACGCACACATGCAAGCACACACGTGTACATACTAGATGCATACACACATGAACACACACATACAGGTACATACTAGATGCACACACACACACACACATATGCAGGCACAAAATCAATAGAAAAACATACAAACCTAGAAATCAGAACTGTAAAAATACTCTTGCAAACAGACGACTTAGAGACACACACACACACACACACACACACACACACACACACACACACACACACACACATACATA
>NC_069003.1:30345043-30345599 GCF_001194135.2 Octopus bimaculoides
CTCTCTCTCTCTCTGACTCTCTTCCTTTCACTCACACTGTCACCTTCCATTCACAACTCTCTACTCTCTCCTTCTCCATCTCTTCGTCCCCCCCCCACCACCACCATCACCTAAATCCTTCGCTAAAGGATTTAAGCTAGAGACACAAGTTACTGTCCCCATCTTAAGGGACCAGTGGTGGTGGTGGCAGCAGCAGTGGTGGTTGGGGATTAAATAGAGCCAAGAGATAGAATTTCAAATCTGAGCAAAGCCAGATAAACTACGCCAGGTTTTTTTGGCAAGCATGTTTTCGTATTGTCCACTGTCTGTCTGTCTATCTCCGTGTACATTGTGTGTGTATGTGTGTACAGCGAGGGGATGTTTGTCTCTGTATGTGTTTGTGTGTGTATACATACACATATATACATGTGTGTGTACGTATGGTGTGCGTGAGTGTTTGTGTGTAGTATGCTTATTGTGTAATGTTCATCAATGTGTGTGTATATTTGCATGTGTTTCTTGTGAGAGGATGTGTGTGCATGTATGTATGCATGTATATACATACATATATATATAT
>NC_069003.1:30349348-30351399 GCF_001194135.2 Octopus bimaculoides
CACTCATTTACAACTATCTTTGTTGTTGTCGTTTTTGTTTACGACCACATCAAACAGACCATAGATCAAAGGTCATTTAGCTATGGTCATCCCAGGGTTTTATGTTTTTTTTTTGTTTTTTTTTTCAAATAACCAAGATTACATTAAGCAATCTGCCCTTCAGTTTTTAAGACATTTGGACAACAATTCCTGTATCTATTTTGCCATAGGGCTAGTCACCATCATTATATAATGTCCACTTCTCCTTACTGGAATGGATTCAACAGAGTTTCTTTGAGACAGATTTTCTACAGCTGGATGCCCTTCCTGTCACCAACTCTCGCCAGTTTCCAAGTAAGATAACATTCTCTTGTGGCCAGGCTTGTTTTCGTACAATATAAGAAATGAACAACACTGCTTGTACGACAGTGACACACATTTACAGCTATCATATGATATCAAAACAAGGAGACACACAGACACACACATGTGCATGTAACCACTAAATGGATATGTATATATATATATAAGTTCAAAAAAACAATAACAAAAAAACAACAAAGTGAGGACGTGATATGGATAGTGTTATTGGACGCTCAGGAAAGGAAAGAGAGAGTGTATGACGTTTCGGGCGTAGCCCTTCGTCGGAAAGATGGAAAGTTCGGAGAATGGAAGAACGGAGAAAGAGGAAAATGGTACCGATGCCCACGAGGAAAAAGGCGCGTGGCTTTTGTGAAGGTGCGTAGCTTAGTGGTTAGGGCATTCGGCTCACGATCATAAAGTCGTGAGTTCAAATCCCAGCGACGCGTTGTGTCTTTGAGCGAGACACTTTATTTCACATTGTTCAGAATGTAAAGATGGACAAAATGCTGCTAGGAATTTTCCTCAGTATGCTGACGATTCTGCCAGCTCACCTATAATAATAATAATAATGGTTTCAAATTTTGAAACAAGGCCAGCAATTTCAGGAGTGGGATCAAGTCAATTACATCGACCCCAGTGCTCAACTGGTACTTATTTAATTCACTCCGAAAGTATGAAGGGCCAAAGTCAACCTGGGTGCAATTTGAACTCAGAACATAAGGACAGATGGTGTGTTAACAATTCTGCCTCCTCACCACCTACATGATGATGATAATGATAATCTTTTCTACTCTAAGCACAAGGCACAAAATTTGGTGGGTGCCAATCGATTAGGTCGACCCCAGGACGCAACTGGTATTTAATTTATCGAACCCGAAAGGATGAAAGGTGAAGTTGACCTCGGCGGAATTTGAACTCAGAACATAAAGACAGACAAAATACCGCTAAGCATTTTGGATACTGCCATTCAAATCATAGAAATGTGGTGGAGGGAGCAGAGAAAGTATTCACTAAAGTCTCAAGAGAAATATGAAACCTACTTTTTATTTTTTTTATTTTTTTGTAACTGAATGTGTTTGTGTGTGTGTGTGTGTGTTTGTACATATGTAGATATATCTGAATATACACATACATATAAATGTGTGTGTGTGTGTGTGTGTAACAGTAACAGAATGGAAACAAATACGTGTATATTTTTGAGGGTGTATAGATATATGTGTATGTATAACGAATGTGTATTTGTGTGTGTATGTGTACATGTATTTGAGTATGTGTATGTGTGTGTGTGTGTTAGAGAAAGAAAAGTGTGTGTATGTATGTGAAGATATATAGATGTAAAAACGTGTGTGTGTGTATGTATGTATATACATATATAGATATATATATTTATATATATATATATACATACATATATGTCGAATTTGGTTCGATTGGGTTTGATTTCAATTTCACCTGTCTCAACAGGTCTTCGCAAGTGGAGTTTAGTGTCCGATGAAGGAAAGGTAGGCATAAGTGGGCTGGCTACACCCCTGGCAGAGGCCTCGGATTATGGTCTCACTTGGCTCACCAGGTCTTCTCATGCACAGCATATTTCCAAAGGTTTCGGTCACCAGTCAATACTTCGGTGAGGCCTATACAGATATGTATATATATATATACCTATAAGTATATATATATATATATATATATATATATATATATATATATAT
>NC_069003.1:30359131-30368052 GCF_001194135.2 Octopus bimaculoides
ATATATATATATATATTTATATATATAGATAGATAGATAGATAGATAAATATATATATATATATATATATATATTTATATATATAGATAGATAGATAGATAGATAAATATATATATATACATATATATATAACTGCGTCTGCACCTCTTCAGTGCGAACCGCAAGTAAGTTATAATTCTCAGAATCCTATACAAGTTGTTCGGCCTATTTCTAGCACATTAAATGTCCACTTTACTGGTCGTCTTTATATATATATATATATTTATTTATTTATTTATGGGTTTCAGCCAAGCGGCTGTGGTCATGCTGGAGCACCACCGTGAGAATATATATATATATATATATATATATATATACACGTGTGTGTATGTATTATATATGTATGCATGTATGTAAATATATGTGTGTATGTGTATATATATGCATGCATGTGTGTATGTGTATATATATGTATATATATATATATATATGATGTCAGTAGTAGGAGGGAGAAAAGTGGTAGAGGGCAGAGAGAGACAGACAGAGAGCAGAGAAGGGGAATGCCAGTCTGTTGGAGTGTTTTCCCATTTACTGGTGAGTGCATTGGAGCAATGTGAAGTGAAGTGTCTTGCTCAAGAGCACAATGCATCACCTGGTCTGGGAATTGAAGTCACCATATCGCTATCATCGGTGCAACAGCCTGAGCTCTCGTCCCTGCACCTTCACATACGCACGTGCACACGCACAAACATACAAACACACACAAACATACACACACACACACACACATATACACACACACACAAACATACACACACAAATATACACACACACACCAACATACACACCAACATCACACACAAACATGCACACACACCCACAAACATTCTCACACACACACACACACACACAAAATTTGCAGATATATGTGCATGTATATATGTATGTGTGCATATATATATATATGTGTGTGTGTGAGTAAATGTATAAATCTATCTGTGTGTGTGTGTATATGCATTTATATATATATTGATAGTGAGAGAGAAAGACTTCCAATGGTAATATACAAATGGTATGCATGAACATTTCTTTGCTTGTGTATATGTATATACACACTCACACACACACATTTTATATACCATATGGTGTATATTACAGTAAATAAGTAATTTCCTCAGTACTATTATTCAAATATTTTTTTCTCAACTCGCACATACGACCCCCACCCCTTACCCATTCCTGACTCAGATCACTATACACCCATCCACTGTCACCACCACCTCCTCCCTCTCCCCCACTCTCTCTCTTTCTCTCTTTACTTCCTGCTGCTACTGTTTTCTTGTGATGGTGGTGAATAGGGGGGGGCGGTGGGAGGATGTGCTAAGTTTTTCAAATGTTGTTTATTAAAATTGCTCAAGTGCGGAGTTTTCTTTTCTTTTTTTTTTTTAATTAAAATTAAATTTTTAATTTACAAAGAATATATGAGTAAAAAACATCAACTCTGAACTTGCAATTTCTAAATATCTTTGGAGTTTATTAATTTAATTATTTTTTGTGTCTGTCCTTCCCAATTTTTTTATTGATTTTTGTTTTAAGAATATGTTTTTCCTTTTTTTTCTTTTATTGCTTTTTAACCATACTGCAATTTTTGTTGGTCTTACTTGCGCCGTGGCTCAGTGGTTAGAGTGTGAGGCTTACAATCATGTGGTACTGAGTTCAATACCAGGACCAGGCTGTCTGTTGCATTCTTTAGCAAGACACTTTATTTCACATTGCTGCTGCAGTTCACTCAGCTGTAGAAACGAGTTGCAACATCACTTTTCCATATTCGCCTCCTGGGGACACGGTAAATGGAAGTTTTCTCTCCACACCAGGGGCTGCCAGAAGATGGTTTGGCTCAGTCCTCCTCTCCTCCAACTGCCTTAGCGGTTCTCCAGAACGGAACCCTGTCGTAATAATCCTTGCTACTAAAGGCACAAGGCCTGAAATTGTGGCGAGAGGAGACTAGTCAATTACATTGACTCCAGTGTATCACTGGTACTTAATTTATCGACCCTGAAAGGATGAACGGCAAAGTTGACCTTGGCTGAATTTGAACTCGGAGCATAGCGACGGGCAAAATACCGCCAAGCATTTTGTCCAGCATGCTAAGTCAAAATAATGAAAAAATCCAGAAATACTTAAAGAATAGAGGTAAAGTGGCAATGTCCTGCCAGTGTATAATTGCAATTGCTCGATTTAGAATTCCCCCTCCCCTCAAAAAAAAAACAAACCAAATTTAAAGATAAAAAATGCAAAACATTCTCTTATCATTTTACTTTGCACTATATGACTGTATGTATACTTCTCCTCCCCGCATGATACTTGCTAACCTCATATTTTGGCATATTTTCGTTTTTAAACGGTTTTTGACTGCTGGTTCCTACTTGACATAAAATACTTAAAAATCTTTCTATGATGCTCAGGTGTTTTCAATCAGCTGTATTCTGTCTGACTGACTGTCATTGATACATATGCACACACACACACACACACACATGCATGTGTGCACATACATATGTGTTTGTGTGTGTGTGTGTAGGCTACTAACCTCACCAAACGCATTTTTTTTTTCTTTTTGTGTGTGTACGAGAGATACTCAACCACTTCAGTAATTAAGTTGGCGATTTCAATCATTTGATCCTCTGTGCACCACAAACATTTAAGGGGTTATTTTCTGTTGTTGTTGTCATCACCACCACCATCATCATCATCATCATTATCATCACCATCATTCTTATTTGTTTACTACCCACAAGGGGCTACACAGAGAGGGGACAAACAAGGACAGACAAACGGATTAAGTCAATTATATCGATCCCCAGTGCGTAACTGGTACTTATTTAATCGACCCCGAAAGGATGAAAGGCAAAGTCGACCTCGGCAGAATTTGAACTCAGAATGTAGCGGCAGACGAAATTCCGCTAAGAATTTCGCCCGGCGTGCTAACGTTTCTGCCAGCTCACCATCATCTTCACTATCAGCATCAATGTCATTACCTTCCCCACCATCTTCTCCATCACTGTCATCGTCACCCTCTTCATCCTGTGCCATCACCATCGTTATCCTCATCATCATAGAATGAAGGCTCCTCTTCTTAAGTGTCAGTCACTCTTACTAGAAATAACAGCCAAATCCGTCTCATCCGACCATCTTTAAAATGAAACAAAGCTCACATTTTGGATAATATATCTCGAAAGACACACAGCCACCAATTCCAGATCCTCTCCCTCACCTGCAACACCATCACAAGACCGGTCAACTCTCCACACCACCGTCTACCAGTTACAAACAGCTGGCACCAACTTGACCCTTGCTCCGCTAATACTCTGCACATTTCATCCACTCCCCATGGCTTACCACAGGCAGCGCTGCAGCAAGGCAACCTGGATATGGTCACATGACTTGAAAAGAAATAGCAACTAAATCTACATTGAATTGTAAAGAAGTGCCGATTTCTGATTGTGGAGGGACCCCATGGAAGAGGTAGACCCAGGGAGATGTGAGAAGAGGTGGTGAAATATGATTGTTTCTATGTTGAGTCTTACGAAGGTGATGACAAATGGCTGAGTGTTCTGCTGATTAGCTGTGCTCGGGAAGACCTGTCAAGGTAAGTGAAATCATGGTCGTGGCCGTAGCCAGTGCTGGTGTCATGTAAAAAGCACCCAAGCCAATAACATGTAACAGGCATAGGCATCACTCATCAGTCACCCTCCCTGAGTCACAGTGAAATCCTGAAGCCCTGAAATGAGCAGAAATTTTATGATTGGAACGCAGGATGATAGTAGGAAATGAGATGCAAGACGTAGAAAGAACTTTGTCTTTGGGTTTCTTCCCCATTTACTCTTTTACTCTTTTACTTGTTTCAGTCATTTGACTGCGGCCATGCTGGAGCACCGCCTTTTAGCCGAGCAAATCGACCCCAGGACTTATTTTTTGGAAGCCTAGTACTTATTCTATCTGTCTCTTTTGCCGAACCGCTAAGTTACGGGGACATAAACACACCACCATCGGTTGTCAAGCAATGTTGGGAGTTCAAACACATACATATATATACATATATACAACGGGCTTCTTTCAGTTTCCGTCTACCAAATCCACTCACAAGGCTTTGGTCGGCCCGAGGTTATAGTAGAAGACACTTGCCCAAGGTGCTACGCAGTGGGACTGAACCCAGAACCATGTGGTTGGTAAGCAAGCTACTTACCACACAGCCACTCCTAAATTAAACCTTTATGAACCCTTGTCTGAGCAACCCCATCACTGTATCTTCTTATGAAAGTAAAGATGCATTGGAAATGAAAGGGAGAAACAAAGTTATATGGCATCAGTTTGACTGTAGGACCTGCGATCATTAGACGAGAAATCAGCAATTGAAAGACATTTTTGTGCGAGCAGGCTGGACCAGATGATTATCACAACTTCTAAGTCCGACTCCGCTACCAATTCCTCTTAGCACACCTTCATTAATGTATAACTATATTCATGTTATATTCCGATCGACATCAGTCAAAGCAGTCAATCGTGTCTCCTCCGCTGTACATTCGTCTTCACACTCTGCTGCCTTCTTCCATTAACCGCGTCATGCTCTGTAACCCACAGCCTTAGATTGACTGCCTCCGTATCAGTAGAGATGTCGATCCAATCCGCATCCAATCGTACATGTTAAGTCTTTCCTCTCCGCTTCACCCGCTTCCAACATCCTCTGTACTCATTCACCCTTCATCTTCTACCCAACCATATGATGTTTTACAGTTTTACTCCGGGTCAGTGTTTTGCTATTGGATAATATTTCAGAAGATTCTTGTGTATGTGTGTGTGTGTGTATCCATATATAGATATATATTTATGAGTGTGTGTGTGTGTATGTTTGTATATGCATCTATAGATTATATATTTATGAGTGTATGTATATATATATATATATATATGTATATATATATATATATATTTATGTTTGTGGATGTGTGTATCTAAAATATGTATCTATGTGGAACATGTGCTTGAAAATTTGCACATCTATATACATATCTCTATATGGGTAATTATCTATATATATATATATATATATGTAGGTGGAGGCGCAATGGCCCAGTGGTTAGGGCAGCGGACTCGCGGTCATAGGATCACAGTTTCGATTCCCAAACCGGGTGTTGTGAGTGTTTATTGAGCGAAAACACCCTGCTGTACTCTTCCACCACAACTTTCTCTCACGCTTTCTTCCTGTTTCTGTTGTACCTGTAATCCTAAGGGCCAGCCTTATTACATTGTGTCACGCTGAATATCTCCGAGAACTACGTTAAGGGTACACGTGTCTGTGGAGTGCTCAGCCACATGCACGTTAATTTCACGAGCAGGCTGTTCCGTTGATCGGATCAACTGGAACCCTCGACGTCGTAAGCGATGGAGTGCCAACAAATATATATGTAGGTTACACATGCGCATGGATACACACACACAAGCCTAGGTACAAAATACAAGTCAGATTAATGTCTCCAAAAATTTATGCTAACACAAGGTTATCAAGGTAAACCAAAATTTGTTAAATTGAAAGTGAACTAAGAAAATGTCTCTAATAGACAAAAGCATACAAAAAGAAAGTTGAGAAGAAATATGATATTCTAAGAAAAGCCAAATTGTGTTTGACCCATGCAATCATAGAAAAGTGTATGTTCAATAATACTGATCATCATCTTAAAAGAGTGACCGTCATTATCATTATGACAAAGGAATCCTCTCAAGAGATCAGTGCTGGACAGGTACTTTGGGTACTTTATTTTAACAACTCTGAAAATATGAAAGGCAAAAATTGACCCCTGCAGAATTTCATCTCAGAACATAATCCTTTCTACCAAAGACACAAGGCCTGACATTTGTAGGGAGGGAACTAGTCGATTACATCGACCCCAGTGTTTCACTGGTACTTACTTAATCGACCCTGAAAAGATGAAAGGCAAAGTTGACCTCAGCGGAATTTGAACTCAGAACATAAGGACAGATGAAAATGCCACTGAGCATTTTACCCAGCATGCTAACGATTCTCCCAGCTCAGAGCCAGAAGAAATGCAGTTAGGCTAACAATTCTGCCAGCTCACCTCTTTGTTTTTCAGGTATAATATTAAACCTCCAGCATTCTTATAACTATTCAGCCCTATTCTAGGGAGTGGTGCAACAAACTGTTTCTTCCTCCCAAAATGTGTAGCTTAGTGCTTATGTTACCATTTATTTCTTTTTTTTTTTTTCTTTTAGGTAAGTACATGATTCTGTTCACAACTTTATGATTGAAACCATTTCGTCTTCCCAGTCTTCCCAAAGAGCAGTATCAGGTCTGTTGATGTTTTTACATTGGTCTCATATGCATCTATGCCAGTGTCCCACCCTCTGGTTCTTTTCCTTTTTTTAATCCTTATTTGCTTTTTAAGCAACGCAACAAAATATCGAGTTATCTCTAAATCAGAGCCCCTGATCTGAATATCACACGCACACATACACTATATATATATATATATGTAGATATGTCTTTCCCTCCCTAATATTTTATTTGTTCTTTCATTCTGACTTTCCATCTGCTTTCATTTTCCTTTGTGTTATCCCATATCTGTCTGTCTTGCAGCCACACAGCCTTCTTTGTTATATATATTTTATTTTGTTGTTTGTTTTCGTCATTGTCCTGTACGTTTGTTAGCTATTCCCAGTGGCTCTCTGCCTCAGGCGCCACCAAAAGTGAACAATATCAACATTAAAGGTACGAAATTGTAATGATCTTTTGAACATTGACTGAAGAGGAATTAGCTATGAATTTTTTGTTACGGTTTTGTAAAATTTTCCATTTGCTGTTTTTGTTAAATTTTTGAAATGCGTATATATATATGTGTATATATATGTAAGTATATATATATATATATATATATATATATATATATATATATATATATATATATATATTCTTAGTTTGGGTGAAACAGTATATTTTGTCAGACTAATGATTAGGAATAAAATATGTTTTTATTCAGTCTCAGATGTATTTCTGAGTACTTTATTCTAAGTGGCTGGATATAGCATCTTTTTGGGCTTATCATCCTCTGGAATATGAATATATTTTTCCAATTTAATAACTAGATGTTTTATAAATCATTAGGTGTTTATAAATCATGACTCTGTTGTGAGTTTCTCACTTAAAAGCAGTCGACCTCGGCAGAATTTGAACTCAGAAGGAGCAGCAGACGAAATACTGCAGAGCACTTTGCCCGGCATGCTAACGATTCTGCCAATACGCTGCCTCAATAATGATGATGATAATAATAATAATAATAATAATAATAATAACAATAACAATAATAATAATAATAATAATAATAACAATAATAACAATAATAATAATGATGTCATTCTTATTGTTATTGTTGTTATTCAGATTATCATTTGTTATAATAATAATTAATAATAATAATAATAATAATAATAATAACAATTATTGCAGGCAGGAAATATATACAACAGGGTAGTCGGTACTAACAGTGGGTACCCCACCAAAAAAATAGATGCAGTGCATGATGCCGGGTAGACGGTGAGAGACCTGAAGTGCACCAGTTGCACAGGGGGTGGTTTTGGTAACATGAGCAGGCTTCATTTGAAGGCTACGGACTGTTGACATGGCCCTCTCTCTCTCTCTCTCCCCCCTCTCTCTCTCTCTCTCTCTCTCAGCGGTAGGATCTAAATCATCTGGTTAGGTGTCATATACACTTTACTGAGATGCTTTGTTATTCTTTTTGACTGTACCGAAGAGCTAGACGGAGGGGGGGGTAGAGACAGGCAGGCAGACAGACAGAAAACAGTCTGTGAAAGTAAAATGGTGAGGATGATGATGATGATGATGATGATAATGATGATATATTTTTGATAATAATTTTTTAATAATATAATAAGGATGTTTATTCTTCTTTTATGAAATTGAATAAAATGAAAACTAAAACAACAAAGAAATTAAAACTCATGACAAGGAAGAGGAGGAGGAGGAGGAGGATTTTATTTTTAATAATAACGATAATGATGATGATGATGATCCTTTCTACTAGTAGAAATTTGGTGGGAGGGGACTAGTCGATTTGATCGACCTCAGTATGTAACTGGTATTTAATTTATCAACCCCAAAAGGGTAAAAGGCAAAGTCGACTGCAGCAGAATTTGAACTCATAATGTGAAAACCGATGTCATGCTGATCGCCCGGCATGCTAACGGTTCTGCCAGCTCACCGCCTTAACAATAATAATAATAATAATAATAATAATAGTAATAATAATGATAATAATAGTAATAATAATGATGATGATGATGATGATGATTTCAAATTTGGGCATAAGGCAAGCAATTTCAGGGAAGGGGATATGCCGATTACATTTACCCCTACCCCCACCCCGTAATCAAATGGTACTTATTTTATCAACCCCTGAAACAGTGAAAGGCTAAGTCCACCTAGTCAGAATTTGAACTCAGAACATGAAGACAGAAGTATGAAATCTGTGGAAAATAGTCCTTTCTAATAATAATCCTTTCGGGTCTCTGGGCCTGAGTATAGGTACAAAGCGAGGATTTTTTCATTTATTTATTCATTTTTGGGGGGGGGTAGAGGCTGGTTAATTATATTGGCCCTACTGTATGACTGGTATCTATTTAATGAATCCCGGAAGAATGAAGAGCAAAGTGAACCTTCATAATAATACAGGGGTGCTGGTTAGACGGTGGTGATTGGTGTGTGTGGGGGGGGGGCTGTATGTGAGAAGTGACGTTACTTAAGAGTTTGATCTATTTTGGAAGGAACTACGTTTTCGGGTAAATTGCATATCATTTGAAAGGAATTACTGTGGAAATGAATAAAGAAATAAATAAAATAAGTAAATAAATAA
>NC_069003.1:30368337-30369251 GCF_001194135.2 Octopus bimaculoides
TTTTGAAGGAGAGGAAAAAAAAATCTTTCAAAAAGATGGAAAAGGAGTAAGTTATATATATATGTGTATATATATATATATATATGTGTGTATGTATGTGTATTCTTTATGCAGTGGAAATAAATGTTGTCGGAAGAACTCTATTTGAGAATCTAATAGGGAATTGATGTGAGTTAACTAGATTCCACAAAAGACACTGTTAATTTAGAAATTTTCGAAATACAGTCATAAGTGTAACTGTCAGAGAAAAACCAAAAAAAAAATACAAAAAACAAAAAGAAAGCAGCAGCACGTGTATGTACATACGTACACATACATGTGTGTATATGTGAGTGTGTATATATGTATATGTATATGTATATGTATGCACACATTCACAATCGTCTATGTATGTGTGAAATATGTATTAACCAAATTCTTCCAGTTAAAAAACAACTTCGGTCTCCCTCCGCAACATCTGAAGTTTTGTTTATAGCGTTTCAAGTTCTATAGTTACCCTAGCCATAAATCCTGCTTTTTTCAAACGTCTGTCTGCCAGTTTCAGGGCCTACTTCCTGATTTTTATTACCGAATTTATGGCACAGTTAAATGCCAGTATTGGAAAATCATTGAACATCGGGACAGAATTTAAGTACCTTGCCGTTTGCATTACAACCTTCTAGTGTGGAATCTTTTACGCCCCTTTCTCAAAAGTCCACTGCCACCACCACCACTATTACCCCCACACCATTTTGAAGAACAAGAGGAAGAATTCTTTGTATGCCTTGATCTTTTCTTTATTTTTTTTGTTTGTTTGTTTTTTCTTTTTACTTGTTTCAGTCATTAGACCGTGGCCATACTGGGGCACTGCCTCGAAGGGTTTCGGTCAGACAAATCAACTCCAACTGTCAAGTGGTGATGGTGGTGGTGGTGGT
>NC_069003.1:30370724-30375868 GCF_001194135.2 Octopus bimaculoides
CGGTGAATGAATGCCTGTCACCGAGGAAGCGCATGTACACTGAAATCATGTGATCTGGCAGTTCTAGCGCCCGTACAAGACGGTTCTTGTCTGCTAAGGATATATGCCTGTGCTCTGAGCACTGTACGTGTAAGAGGATCTCTCAGAGCAAACACCGCAGTAGTTCTACGGTCAATAATACATTCCCTCTAAGAAGGATATAAAGATTGTCCAAAAAGATGGACTAAGTTACGATATTTCATACTTAATTCTAATTGGGGGGGGGTGACCTACGGGTTAAAGCTAAAAATGAAATTGGATATGTAAAGAAAGATTTCTTTTCGTTTACGTTCGTTTAACTTTTCTGTTTGACTTGGATCAAATATAAAAGAGCATGTGTGTGTGTTTTTACACGTGTGAGGGTAGAGAGAGAAGGAGAGCTTGTGTGTGTGTGTGTGTCACGGCCCTTATATAATTCAATTCTTTTTTTAATCTTTAACCCTAACCCTAACCCTAACCCCAAAACTATGAAAGGAAAAACGTACTAAGATTTAACACCAAATTAGGGGTGTGATTTATACACAGAGCTAAAAAAACCTCTGAAAGGAAGAGAACAAATGTACCAAGATTTATGCGAATTTAGGGGTGCAGCTTATACACGAGTATATACATTAAATAAAAAGTTCATTGTTTTGTTCCCTATTGTTTTGGCTGATTCATCATTGCTCTCTCCCTCCCTCTGCTCCCCCTCTCTTTCCGTTGGCAATCCCAGAAACAACTGAAGCTAATCGTTTCAATTTCTTTATATTTATTTAAATCAACGATTACGAAGCATTTTTTATTTTGTTCATCGAAGTTTTCTTTCTTTTTTTTTTTCAAATCTATTTATTTAATTTACTTGCGTTCGTTTTACTTTTGGTTGTCTTCGCTGCATTTTTAGTACAAAGCCCAGCTTTATATATGTTATTATCTGCTGACTGGTGGGTGACCTACGGGTTAAAGCTAAAAATGAAATTGGATATGTAAAGAAAGATTTCTTTTCGTTTACGTTCGTTTAACTTTTCTGTTTGACTTGGATCAAATATAAAAGAGCATGTGTGTGTGTTTTTACACGTGTGAGGGTAGAGAGAGAAGGAGAGCTTGTGTGTGTGTGTGTGTCACGGCCCTTATATAATTCAATTCTTTTTTTAATCTTTAAATAGACTTTCGTAATGGTTCGGGTGGATCTTTGAGTTGACTTTTCAAAGTAAACAGCGGGGCACTAAATATGTTGAACGTTTTGCTACAAACACCTGCTGAAATCTTTTTTTATTTCTCCAGGGACGGTTTGTGTGTCCATTGTTGGCAAAGGTCCGTTAAATCGGAAGCAACAGATGAGCTGTTTCTATTGTTTTCACTGTAAAACAAGAGGAGAATTTTACATTGTGCACGTCTCCGTAACTTAGCGGTTCAGCAAAAAGAGACCGATAGAATAAGTACTAGGCTTACAAAGAATAAGTCCTGGGGTCGATTTGCTCGACTAAAGGCGGTGCTCCAGCATGGCCGCAGTCAAATGACTGAAACAAGTAAAAGAGTCGTGCACGGTGGACGAGACTGGTAAGACTGGTGAAACCGAATGGATCTACGTGTCGATTTGACGGATTTTTCGATCTGACATTTGATGGTTGGGTACCTTCTGCTGATGGCTCGCAATTTACCATGTAATCACGTCACACAACAATCCCATCCGCCGGTGCTGATTAAATTTCACCTGCCGATATAATCAGTGCTTTTAGCACCCAGAGTCTGTACGAGATTATATCTCGGAACGCTTACTGCAATCTGCAGCGTTCAAAAAAACAAAAACAAAAAAGAAACATCCAGATTAAGTTGAATGTCCTAATGTGTGTTAAAGGAATTTAGAGACTTCAAGAGAGCGTGATATAATTCCGTTTTGGAACAGGGGTAGGGTCTCGAAGTTGATGAAGCTATAGATAATAGTGTAAATATTGTTAAAGAAACAAACACTTGGATATAAAAAGTCGAAGAGTGACCGTGGGATTTGTATAATGTATTCTTTTATATGCTAAGCTTGTAGCCATGCTGGGGCACCGATATACACACGAACGTATATACATACATACAAAACCTCCCACACATTTCTAATATACAGTTGCAATAAAGGAATGCTTGAGTGCATGCGCGCGCCGATGTGTGTAGGTCGTTAGTTAAGAGACAAAGAAAGGTTTGTTTTTTGTCTCGCCCATTACGACACTTGCAGTCACAGGTTGTTGGCTGAGGTCGTACCGCAGAAGTTAGACCGATTTCATGATGACACCGAACAACGCTTTGGCGTGTCTGTCCGTCTGTGTTTGTGATTCGTGTGGGAGGCGAGTATTCTGCAGCTCGTTAGTTTCTGAGGTTCTTCTTACGTAAGACAGAAAGACCTGGTTATGATATAGCGTGCACACAAACGCAGAGGTACGCGATCCTGAAAGAACGAAAAGCTATGTCGACTGCGGTTAATTTTATACTCAGAACTTTAAAGTCGGGTGGAAGGTAGCTATGCGATTTTATTTCTGCGTGCTAACGATTCTGTCGTCCAAACTCACATACATATCGCCTGGTTCTAGGTTCGAACCAGCATCGTAGTAGTTAGACTGTTAATTGTAGTTAAAGAAGAACGTTTGAAAAGAATACATAGACACACAGATATTCGTATCTACATAGACATATATATATAATATAATATTAGGATAAAGACTTTATAAGAATTTATCAAGTAGTTAACGTGAAAAAACCTCATAAGGAAAAAAAAAAACATCATTTTTTTCCATAAATATATATAATTTAATTTAATTTAATGCCCTTATATAAATTAAATTAGACAGGCATATAAATACACTTATAACACATATACACAGAAATTGGATACAAAGGAAACAAAAAGGCAACAAATTTATAGGACAAACGAAACTCAAAGAAAGAGACGGGTATTGCCCTAATTCCTTCATTTTGTGTCGACTGGGAATCTCTCCAGCAGAATAAAATAGACATCAAAGGAAGTGGTAAGGAGTTCTATAGGTAAAAAAAAAACAAAAACATGGTTGAGAAGCGCAAGACTATGTTAATGAATTAATGAAGCTGGTCATTTTGCTTAAGGTCTAATAGCGAAAGGAGACACGTCAGTGTTGTTGAAGAGGCAACAATTTTTACGTTGTAGAAATAAATGAAAGGCTATTTTGAAGACTGGGGATGGAGTGACACTGAGAGTGGTTGTCTCTTGATTAGAGTGAGCCAATGAGTGGTGGCCTTCTTTTCTTCCTCAAATTCCCCATCAACTCCTTCTCTTCCGGTCATTTTACTTCAGTTTTCTCTCTGTCTTTCCTCTCTCTCTCTCTCTCTCTCTCTCTCGCCTTCGTTTACTCACGATTTTCTTTTTCTCTTTGTGTATTTTCTCCCTCTCTTCCCCTTCTCTCCCTCTCCTCTTCTATCTCCTCCTCTCCCTTCTCCCTCTCTCTCCACCTCCTACCCTACTTCCGTCTCTCTTTGTAGCTGGACCTTGATATAGAATTGCACAGACTATTTATTAGCCAGATGAATGTAACCGGGTGAAAATGTAATGCTAAGATGTCTGTGCGGCAGAAACGTACGTCGGACACATCTCAATCAAATATATTGTATAGCTGACGGCAGAAATCGAAAAAAAAACATGCAGATGTGCTAATTCCCGTATTCATTGTAATTGTCTTGGATATTGACTCGATAAGAAGAGGGAGCTTTTGACGTTTCGAACATTGTTCTTCGTCGGAAAGGAAAACGGAAAAGTCCAATGAAGGAAAAAATAAAAGGCAAAAAAAAAAAGAAAATCACCAACAGCACGTGTGTAGTTACATATGGCGTAAAGGAATAGGAATTGGAATCCGGGTTGGTACCTTATTAGCATTCTGATATAATGCTGATCTGGCTATACACAACGAATGATGTAAAAATTCTCCATTCTTTGCAATGTTTTGCAATACATTCATACACACACGCACACATAATTCAATCGAGATTATTCTCTTGAATTTGAAAGAGACTTGACTGTTATTCCTAGCAGTGGAATGACCACGTTCAGACCTTCGCTGAAACTTTTGTTCTGTTAGTAGCGTTCAATTCACATCAAGAATCTTGCAAACCAAATACTAAAACGAAGTCTCTTACTATACATGTCTTTCTCTCTGTCAACCCATCTATTTATCTATCTATCTGTCTGTCTGTCTGTCTATTTATCTATCTAGCTACCCACCAGTTGTCTATCTATTTATCTGTCCATGTATCTAGCTATCCACCAGTCTATGTCTATCTATTTGTCTATCGATTTATCTATCTATTTATCTACCTATCTATCTATCTATCTATCTATCTATCTGTCTGTCCCCTCTGTGTTCAGACCTGTGTGGTCAATAAAGAAACATATATCTATCTATCTATCCACCAGTCTATTTATTCAAGTATGTATTTATCTAGTTATCCACCAATTTAGCTGTCCATCTATTTATCTGTCTGTCTTTCTATCATCCATCCACCTGCTAGTCTATCTTTCTGTCCATTTATCTATCTACCTGTATGCCTGTCTGTCCATCTATTTATCTATCTATCTTTTATTTATACAGCTCTCTAACTCTCTCTCATTGATTCTACATTTCTCTTCTCTATCTCTGTGCCTCTTTTTCCTTTTCTTCCTCCCCTCTCACAATTCTCTCTCTATCTATCTCTAAACGTCCAATACCTTTATTTAAAGACTTCCTCCTTTTTATCATTCTCCTCCTCCCCCTTTTCCCTCTTCTCCATCTCGGTTTATTTTCTTAATCTATGGCACTCGACTCGGAGAGGGGCGAACCGGCGTTCGGCGGCGCGGGGTGGAGATGTTTTGTTGTTTCAATTTGCTATTATTATTATTATTATTATTATTATTATCGTTGGTGGTGGTGTTCTTTTGTGTTGTTCCTTATTGCTCTTTCTTCAGCCAGGACTCTTGTTATTCCCTGGGTCCTTCTAGCCCTGTACGCGTGCGCGCGCACACACACACACACACACACACATGACGTATGTATGTGTGTGTGTGTGTCGTTTGTTTATCCTTCTTTCCTGAAGTGGCTTTTATTCATTGCTTATAGACACTGTGTGTGCGTATATATATA
>NC_069003.1:30376152-30380989 GCF_001194135.2 Octopus bimaculoides
GTGCCCTTAACGCAGTTTTCGGGGAGGTTCAGCGTGACAGAGAGTGTGATAAGGCTGACCCTTTTGAATTGCAGGCACAACAGAAACAGGAAGTAAGAGTGAGAGAAAGTTGTGGTGAAAGAGTACAGCGGGGTTCGTCACCATCCCCTTCCGGAGCCTCGTGGAGCTTTAGGTGTTTTCGCTCAATAAACACTCACAACGCCCGGTCTGGGAATCGAAACCACGATCCTATGACCGCGAGTCCGCTGCCCTAACCACTGGGCCTTTGCGCCTCACACACACAAACACACACACAGATATGTGTGTTTGTGTGTGTAAGTATTTGTATGTGTATGTGTATGTTTGTGCGTGTGCTTGTGCCTGTATATGTGTGTGTGTATGTATATATGCCTTCTAGTTAGGAGAGGTCTGTGTGTGTGTGTGTGTGTGTGTGTTAGCGCACCTCAGTGTTTAACCCTTCTACGGACACGCACCCGCACGTACTACACACACGTACTACACTAACACATGTCCCATACGCACACAATGACACAGTCACAAACTCCCACGCTCCAAACACCGTGTGCGCGCAATTACGTGCCACAAACACGACATCGCTCACATACAGATGCAAAAAAACAAAACAAAAAGACAAAAAGAAGCTTTACGTATCACACCACGAACGAATAATACAAATACGCAGTCACAACACACAGCCACACGCACACGCGCACCTATGACCCCCTCCCTTCCCCCTTCTCTCTACAGTTTTCCATTCACAACTCTTGACAGAACTGGTCATCTCCCCCTACCACTACAACCAACGGCTTAAATCTATCTCTTTGTCACATCTCTGTCTGTCTGTCTCTCTCTCTCTCTCGAGGTTCCCATACAAGGAAAAATTGTAGATTAGCGCTCCGCGGTTAGTATCTTAAATGTCTTTGACAGAAAGTTCTTATTTTAGTTGCTATTTTATGGGCGGCGAGCTGACAAAATCGTTAGCATGCCGAATGAAATGCTTAGCGGCATTTCGTCCGTCTTTACGTTCTGCATTCAAATTCCGCCGAGGTTGACTTTACCTGTTTATCCCTTCGTGGTCGATAAAGTAAGTACCAGGTGGGTTGGGGAAGACAAATACATACATACATATATATATATATATATATATATATATATATATATATATATATATATATATATGCGCGGGCCTACCGAAGCCTTGTGAGTGGATTTGGTAGACGGAAACTGAAAGAAGTCCGTCGTATATATGTATATGTATATATGTGTGTGTGTTTGTGTCTCTGTGTTTGTCCCCCCAATATCGCTTGACAACCGATGCTGGTGTGTTTATGTCCCCGTTACTTAGCGGTTCGGCAAAAGAGACCGATAGAATAAGTACTAGGCTAACGAAGAATAAGTCCCGGGGTCGATTTGCTCGACTAAAGGCGGTGCTCCAGCATGGCCACAGTCAAATGACTGAAACAAGTAAAAGAGTAAAAGAGTATGCAGGGGTTGGACAAAATAATGGAAACACTTTAAAATTTCTAAATGGGGACTGTGGTGACCAGATAAGATGTTCAACTTCACTAGAATGTTCCTCGTGCCATTCAGTAACAACTTTAGCTGTGTGAATTGGTGCATTATCATCCTGAAAAATTGTGTTTCCCTCCAGAAACAGTTCCGCAAACAGAATGAATTTGATCAGATAAAATGCTTAAACAGTCTTGACTATTAATTCTGCCATGAAGGGAAACCATTGGGCCGGCGGATTTGCAAGATATAGCCCCACCCCAGATCATCGCAGACTGGGTCAAATGCTTCTTTTGACTGTCTCCACACGTATACTCGGCTGGTGGTCGGAAATAAGGTAAAGGATGACTCGTCCGAGAAAATAACATTCTTCCACTGCTCTAGGGACTAATTCTGTAGGTGTTTACTCCACTCTAAATGCTTTGAAACGTTTGTTTTTGAAAGTAGTGGTTTTCTGATTGCAGCTTTTCCGTGAAATCCGGCTTTGTGCAGCTACCGACGAACAGTTTTTGTGGAAATTGAGCTCTCGAGGTGGTCATTAACCTCTGCGGTAATTTTGGGAGCTGTACTGTTGTGATCCTTTCTAACAATTTGCGTAAGAGTCCGACGGCCCCTTTCTGAAAGCTTTGGTTTTCGTTCAGAGTTTTGTTTCGACGAGGAGGTTTTTTCCCTCTTTCTCAAAGGCTGTCATTACTTTCGAGATAGTACTTCTTGATACACCAAACATTTCGGCTGTTTTCGTTACGCTAGCGACTGCCATATGAGCACCAACAATTTGACCTCTTTGAAAGTCCGATAGATCTGTCATTTTAATGAATTTTAATTACTTTTTTCTGATGATATCTAAAAAGAAACAGCAATTTTAGCAAAACATTATGCAACCCTAATGATAAATCAAAAAACATAAAAATAAACAAGCTTTTGACAGTTTTATAGATATTTCAAAATTATGATGCTAGGTGTTTCCATTATTGGAATGGATAGCAAAGTCGACCTCGGCTTTCTACTATAAGCACAAGGCCGGAATTTTTGAGGCGGGGGGGGGGCAGTCGTTTACATCGCCTGCAGTACTTGATTGGTACTTTGTTTTATAGACCCCCACCGAGAGGACGAAAGATAAAGACGTCCTCAGCGCAATATGCTGGCACCCACTCCTTTCACTGAGATGCTTTCCTGCAGAAGATGTCCCTGCTGTTAAAAAAAAAAAGAAATAACAAACAGAAAACCGAAACGAAAAATATCCAGTGTTGTCATTCGATAAATAGAAATCGATAAAGAAATGTAACACACTGAATGAAGTACTGTAGGTCGACATGATCTGGAAGATGTTACCCCAGTATGGCCGCAGTCCAATGTGTAAATTTATCGTGTCTATTTTGTACATTTCACTCTGTCTGTCTGTCTCTCTCTCTCTCTCTCTCTCTCTCTCTCTGTTTCTCTGTCTCTCTTTGTGCCAGCTCCTCCGCCTCTCCCTCTTGTACACCTCCGCCTTTGTTTTGTCTCTATGTGTGGCTGTGTGTGTGTGTGTCCTAACGTCTTTCTCTTATATCTACTTGATGCCTTAACCCTTTCTTTCTCTTTCCTCACCTTCCCTCCGCCTCCTTCGCTCCTGCCAAAAGCTGGAGGTGGACAAGGCATCGAGAGAAAGAGCTAGAATGAGTGAGAGGGGGAGCCTGATAGATAGATAGACAGATACGCAGTAAAGGAGACAGACACACAGAGAGAGATAGAGAGTGAGACAGAGAGGACGAGGCATTGAGTAAATGAACGTTAGATAGATAGACAGATAATTAAAGAGTAGACTGAAATAGGCAAGGAGAAAGAGTAAATGTTTAGGGGAGAGAGAAAGCGATAGTTAGATAGATATAGAGTGAGGGAACTAAATAAGAAAGCGTGTATGAGAATCTTATATTGGTTATAGAGAGAGGGAGTAACCGACGATGTATATGAAACACAGCAGGGAGAAAGAGTAAAAGTGTAAACGATAGAAAGTGAGAGAGTGAGAACGATAGATAAAGAGGGTGAGAGAAAATTTGTATAGATATAGAGAGAGGGTGTAAGCCACACACCTCATTCTTTCTCTCTTTGCTTCTCCTCCCTCTTTCCAGCTTTAAATAAAACGAGCGAGTCTTTGTTTCTCCTCTTCCTCCTCCCACTCCTCCTTCTCTTAGCTTGTTTAAAGCAAACAAGCCACACCACTCCCCTTCCTCTTTCTACTCGTCACTCTGTTTCTCTTTTCCCCCCTTTCTTCCTCTCCCCACCACTGCTACCACCTCTACTACCATTGCTCTCGACATAGTTTTTGTTTGATTATTTGACGGACGTCTGACGACAGCTATGACGCTACGTTGGCTCCGCCCACTGCTTGCCGGCATGATTGACAGAAGGCGCTCAACCAATCGAAACGTGGCTTAGGTCCACAGTGTTGCCCCGAGTGAAGTTAGGCCAACCAACTAATCAGCCAACCGTCTCTCAGCAACTTACGAGAAGCAAGCCAGAAACAGAGAGAGAGAGGTGGAGTGTAGAAGATATATAGAGAGAGAGTGAGTGAAAGAAGGAGTGAGAGAGAGAGAGAGAGAGTAAAACACTGAGAGAGAGAGGGTGTATCTGAGTTGCAATGATTTTTAGTATAAAGTAAAGAAAGACGGACAGATAAAATAGATAGATAGAGAGACAAAGAGGGAGAAAGAGAAAGAGATTGGGTATGAGGAGAGTGAACGTGGTAGAGGCGCCCAAGTAGCTTGTTAAACTCGTTGAGCGCTGTTTCTGGCCCGTTGCTTCCCCCGATCACCTCACGGGGGCTTAACGAGGAAAGGAAAAAAAAAACAAAACAAACAAACAAAAAAAGAAACCCTTTATTTATATAATATAAAGGATTATATATATAAAGCTGTTTTTTTTTTCTTCTTTCCTTCTGATCGGGCACGGCCAGGTTAGAGACAGTTATATATTATAATTATATTCGTTCTGTTCATTATTAATTATTATTACTATTATTTATTAACCATCTTTTATTATAAGCCCTAAACACACACACACACACACAAAATGGTTTAAATATACACATATATATCTGTGTTAAGATTGCCTTCTTCTCAAGTATTTGGATTATAATTTATATATTTGCGCTTACAGCACGTTATACATACGTGTTTGCGCGTATATATTGGGGATATTTTCGAAGATCAAAACCTTTATCCCTATTCTTTGTTACTTTCCAAGGTCCCACATATACATACATACACGCATATACTTCCATTCACACTCACACACACCCAAATATATACATACAATTTTTATTATTGATCTGAAAACCAAAAAAAAAAAA
>NC_069003.1:30381115-30382606 GCF_001194135.2 Octopus bimaculoides
GCGGTGGGGGGTACCCCTACCTCGGTGGCGGTGCCTCGTCTATTCTTGTGTTGATTGCGCTTAACGATATATTATTCTTTTATTATGACGGATCTTTAAAAAATTCTGCAAACAGCCCCAACAGAAAATAAAAAAGGGATTACACACACACACATACACAAAAGCAGTCGCTCATATGTATATATATATATATATATAGCCTGCTACAAGGCAAGAAATTTTACAAATCTCTTTTAAAAGAAAACAAAAAAAAAAAAGAAAGAAAGAAAACATGAACCAACCGCTATCAGCATGGAGCTTACCACTACTACTACGACTATTGCTACTACTAAATTAAGTATTTCGAGTACTTAGCAATTATTTGTACTATTATTGTTACTACAGCTACTTTCGTCTTCGTCTTTTTAATATTTACCACTTTCAGGTAAGAATTTTTGTCTTTTTTACTTTGTTTTGTAGTAAATAGTTTTATTGTACTTAATTTACTATATTTGTTTTATTTTGTTTTGTTGTACAATAGAAATTTGGGATTTGTTGTTTTTTCTATAACGTTGCTCTTGTTTCGTTTGTTTCCACCCGCCCCCACCCGGGTTATTTTAGGTGGAACGTGGTGATCTGTGTGTGTGTGTGTTTATGTATGTTATCTGTGTATGCGTTTATAATTACCTTCCTGCCTATCTTTCTATACATCCATCTGTCTATGTATGTATGTATCTATCTATCTATTTATCTATCTATTTACATCTAGCTGTCTACCAAACTCTATGTCTATCTGTCAATATCTATTTGTCAATATCTGTCTGTCAATCTCTATCTACCTATTTATCTATCTATCTATCTATCCATCTATATCGATCTGTTTATCTATATCTGTCTATCAATATCTTTGTATCTGTTTGTCTATCAATTAATGTATGTGTGTGTGTCTTAGTGATTTAGATAAATAGACAAATAGATAGATAGACAGATAGATAGATAGATAGACAGATCAGCTGGACTCTGTTTTAATAAAACACGTTACCACTCTACTCCAAATACTTTTGTTTTTTCTATTTCTAAATAAACAAATTATCAAAGAAATGATAACACAGCCCTCATCAACATTTCTTTCTCCCACACATGTAAATTTATATTTACAACTTACACACGGCCACCTTTCTTTTTTTTTGCCTTGATTGCATTCTTGTCTTATCATCATTTCCTCATCTTTCATTCTCTATCTACCCTACACTATTGTGTCCCGAAGAAGAACACTATCCGAAACGTCAAAATTAACTCTACCTTTCTCTGAGCGGTCACAACTTGATCCTAGCTTTTTAATATGTTTTTGTTGTTGTTTTCGCTACGCTTATCCTCCCCTCCTTACACACACGTATATATGTGAGAATATACATACATACACACGCACACACACATATATACATATATACACATTCGTTATAGCTATTCTGGAGCATCGTTTATATATGTGCATATATATATATATATATA
>NC_069003.1:30385516-30386145 GCF_001194135.2 Octopus bimaculoides
TATATATATATATATATATATATATATATATGGACGTATGTGTGTGCACCTACATACGAGAAAATGTGTGAGTATATATATGTATATATATAATATACACGCACTCATGTGTAGGTACATAGTATGTATATATGAATATGTTTTTCTGTGTGTAAGTAAGTGTGAATACATGTATATTTGTGTGTCTTCATATGTATATGGTTGTGTGTGTCGTCTACCTGTTCAGCGGGAAATGGTAAAACCACTTTGGAGAAGGGAGCTGCTGTCTTGTTATTTACCCTATATTGTAGAAGCTATTCTTCGACGACGGTTTTTTTTTAAAGTCTTTTTACGAAGCAAAAGGCATTTTCTTTGATTAATAAAACACATACATACAACTACACAAAAACACACACACACATAGCGCTAAATTATATCAAATACATTTGTCTGTATATACATATATGTATGTGTGTTGATATCTATATCTGTGTATATTGTGTTTATATATATATATATATATATATATATATATAGAAAAATATATATATATATATATATAGAAAAATATATATATATATACCGGAGTATATATAGAAAAATATATATATATATACCGGAGTATATATATATATATATATATATATATA
>NC_069003.1:30386936-30388068 GCF_001194135.2 Octopus bimaculoides
ATATATATATATATATATATATATATATATATATTGTGTGTATGTGTCTATATGTATGTGTATATTACATATGTGTATATATATATATATATATATATATATATATATGAGTATGTATGTATATATTGCAATTGTGTCTATGTATATATGTGTATTATATATTATACTTGTACATATGTGTATATTATGTATACATATATCATGTGTATATTAGTATGTATTGTATACGTGTGTATATCCTATATTTTTGTGTATGTTACATATGTCTTGTCTATATGCATACACACGCACATATTTTTTCATCGGGTTAACTCGAAGTAGATAAAGCTATATAAATGATAACCGAGTAACAAAAATACTGTGTGAATAGCAAAAATCGGTGACGCGACCAAAACTAGAGTTGCGACAATGAAGAGAGAGAGAGAGAGAGAGTTGAGCTCCAAAAAGTCTGTGGAATTTCTAAAATCTAAGGGAATTTCGAAAGTAACAAGGGCCGTCAAAGCGCCGTTTTCTAACGGTTCCAGCCCGTTGGGTTTTGGTATTCATTCATGTGCGAATCCTGCGTGAATTAGGAAACGGTGACGATTGAAATTTCGTAAATAGAATTTATAAGTTTTCGCCGTATATTGGTCTATGGATAATGGATTTAATACTACCAATGAAATACTAGGTTCGATATTCGCTTTGGCCCCACCCCAACTTCCGGCCTTCTCTGCTAATATAAGAAGCATTTATATTATTTTAATATATGATTCTGTCCCTGTCCATAATCCAGATCCTATGTGTGTGTGTGTGTGTGTGTGTGTGTGTGTGTGTTGTAATTGTGTATATTGTATTCCAAAATGGAAGTTATGCAATTTATTTTTCGGAATCGGTAAGTTCTGTTGTGTTTTAGTTATAGTCACTGGATTGCGACCAGACTGGGGCATCGCTTTGAAAGGTTTCTTTAATCGAAGAATTTGATTCAGTATTTATATATAATTTTTTTTTAAAAGTCTATGACTTGTTCTATCGGATTCTCTCTTGCGAACCGCTTGCTTGCGGGGACGTAAACAAACCGACTCCGCGACGCTGATGGTCAAGCGGTGGTAGTGGATATTATGTATGTATGTATGTATGTATGTATACACAC
>NC_069003.1:30393242-30394387 GCF_001194135.2 Octopus bimaculoides
TATATATATATATATATATATATATATATATATATATATATATATATATATATCTGAGAGAGAGAGAGAGAGAGATTAGTAAATAAATGTAGTTAAGTAATTAAGCACCCAGATAACGTTTAGATATTTATATATACAAAATATATATATTTGCGTGTACCTGTATGTATGTTTGCATTTATATGTGTGGTTTGTTGTGTCTGATGTATACGTTCGAGGTATTTCTTCACATATGAAACTATTAGTGGCCCTTAACGACATGTATTGAGTACTTTAAGTAAATACTATCTTCCTCTCACCAGATGGAGTATTTTTTTCTTTTACTTGATCTTTCATTATATATATGTATATATAAATATTTATATTAATTATATATACACAGGTATGTAACTACATATCTTTTATACAGTACATGTATATATATATATATATATTATATAAAACATAGATGTGCATACATATGCTTTGACAGTATGCAATGTGTATACATGCTTATTGTATATATATGTACATAGTTGATTTGTGTAATGGAATATATGTGTATATAATAGATATACACAGGTGTGTAACTACATATATTTTATACAGTACATGAATATATATACACACACATGTATATGTGTATGGATTTGTGTTGCAAGATTCTTGATGTGGAACCATGTGTTGAAACATATTGTCGTATTTCAGGATAGTAATTCTATTTTTTTCCTTCCCAAAATATTAGCAAAAAAAAATACCATCCTGAAATACAAAAAAATGTGTGTGTGTTTGTGTGTTTGTGCATATACATACATACATACATATATATCTACACACCCACAGATATACATGCATTTATATATATATACACACACACATACAATTACATGCATTTATATATATACCTTTGCTGCGTATGGTTTTTTTATACAGCTCTGTTCTTACAATCTTGTAAATAATAATAATGGTATCTTTATATAAGCTTAAAGCTTATAAGCGATCATCGTGCAATGACTAAGGAAAGTAGTCTAATAAAGGGGCATATAAGCCCTCGACAGAAAAAAGAAGGCTTTCCTATCTGTGTGGGAGTTGAACCCACATCCCTTTGTTAACACGACTGTGTCACCTTTACACCAGTGAATCAGTTGATATATATATATATATAT
>NC_069003.1:30397474-30400866 GCF_001194135.2 Octopus bimaculoides
GGAAATGAGTTGATTACATTGAGCCCTGTTTGTAAACTGGTACTTATTTTATCGACCTCGAAAGGGTGAAAGGCAAAGTCGACTTTGGTAGAATTTGAACTCAGAACAGAGTCACAGGCAAAATACCGCTAAGCATTTTGTCCAGCATGCTAACGGTTCTGCCAGCTCGCTACCTTACAAAAATAATAATGTATATATATTTTCATTCACACATACACACACAATATGTACAGAAGCAAGTACAATATTATATACCTTTTCCTAATGTTAAGGTAATGGTGCCTGCCGAAGTTGCAGCGTGCAGATTCTGCATCGTCTGTTCTCTGCTGTTCAGCAGCAAGAGCTGTAGAAGCATCTAAATGCAGTTAAATGCAGCATCTGAATCCGTTAACACCGAGACTGCCTGACATGTTATATCCTAGACACCAACTGGAATCTCACAAGGAATTGATTCTTCGCTTGAGCTGCAATGCCCAGTATCTCCATAACTACTACATCTTCATCAGCAATGATGATTCCACTGGCTTGAACATGTACCCCACATGTTGGATGGTTAGTGCCTTGAGCCTGGTCTCTGGCTAGAGACTTCAGTAGTAATATCTTTATCTGTAACACTAGTTTATTCCATTGCCGCAGCTCAGGTCTATGTGTAGTGGGGAGCAACGTTTAGCTATACTATTTGCTTGCTTTTGCGGCCCGAATCATCAAATGCTAAGTTTCATTTTGACCATTTAGCATTCAGAGTTCTTTGTCAAATACAACACCTGTGTATTTTTTTTTTGTTGCTCTTTTACCTGTTTCAGGTGTTTCAGTGCAGCATGCTGGAGCACCACCGTGATGGGTTTTAGTCAAACAAATCAACCCCAGGATTTATTTTTATCAAGCTTGGTACTTATTCTATCGGTCTCTTTTACCAAACTGCTAACTTACAGGGATGTAAACACATCAATACCAGTTAACATGTGATGATGGGGGGACAAACACACATGCAAAAACACACACGGTTATATACACGCACACGTGAATACACACAATACACACATACACACAAATATATATATGCACATGAATACACGTGAATACACACATATACACAAATATATATACACACACACACACACACACACATGATGGGCTTCTTTCAATTTCTGTCTACCAAATTTACTTTGGTCACCCTAAGACTATAGTAGAAGACACTTGCCCAAGGTGCCATGCAGTGGAACTGAACCTAGAATCATGCGGTTGGGAACCACGCTTCTTACTACTCAGCCATGCCAGTGCCTAAAAGAATTTATTCACTTTTTTTTTCAAATTAATCTTCCATTATCTCATACCTTTGAGATTTGGCTAATGTGAATGCTACTTTCATAATGACATTGTTGGATAGGTGTGAGAGGCTGGATCTGGCCAGTTTGAACTTAAAATAAGTAGAATATTTTGGACAGATATGACAAGGTTAAATGCTCAAGGGTTAGACATGTCTACCTAGTATCCTCGTCTATACTACATTAACAACAATGCCTCTGCTAGGTACCCCACATGGCCTTGTAGGTACCCCAGTAATACCTGCTGTATTAGGAACATGTCTTTGCAACATCCTCATCTTACATCAAGAATGATACCTTTTCTGGCATGGGCATGTACACCATATGTCTGGTAGTAGTACCCTGAAAGTGCATGACTCAGTGGTTAGTGAGTTCGATTCCTGAACTGGGCTGTGTGTTGTGTTCTTGAGCAAGACACTTTATTTCATGTTGCTCTAGTTCACTTAGTTGTAGAAATGTGTTGCGACATTACTGGTGCCAAGCTGTATTGGCCCCTTTTGCCTTTCCCTTGGATAACATTGGTGGCATGGAGAGCGGAAGCTACTATCTATGGGCGACTGATGCTCTTCCATAAACAGATTTTGAAGGGAAACTTTCTAGGTGCAATCCCATGGTCATTCATGACTAAAGGCATTCTTTACCCTTAGCCTAGTACCCTGAAACCCTTGTCATATGAGAGAATCAACCTCTGGCAAGAGAACTTGGTATCAATAATACTATCTTTGTCTTCAAAGATATCTGCACAGCACCCTCCCTCATCTTTCTACTTCAGTGATGATGCCTCTGCTCTCTTGGGTGTGGTATCCTGCATGTGAGATAGTGGTGTCCTGAAATCCCTGCTGTGTGGGGAACTGGTCCACAACAAAAGCACCCAGCAACAACACTTTGTTTCAAATAGGTCTGCAAGAGAAACAGCAAGTCTCTTCACATGAAATACAAAGATGGCAAGACAGTTCTTGATAATTCTCACCAGGGACCAGAACTAGCCTAGGGTGTAAAAAGATGTGTTTAGAGAGGCTGAGGTAAAAAGGAAAAAAATTGAAGGGGCCAAACTGTGCCAGGATTGTCTTGGCAGAAAGTGCAATCAAACATACCTTCATTTTAATAGGGGCAGAGTTTCACTCACCTGTTAGCTTCCACTGTCTCGGGTCGCACTGCTCTGTGGTCAAAATTCTAAGAAGACCATCCTAAGTGTAGATCTGTAGTCTCGCAAGTCTAACATGCCTTGAATATACATATTACTTATCTATCTATGCGCTATCTATCTCCCCCACACACTTATATATATACACACACATACACAAAGACACACACCATGTGATCAACCACACTTTTGGTTGTTATACATCACTGATCACAGTGTCCTTAGCTTTTAGGGTGCCATCATTAATGGCTAGGCATGCAGGCCAAGACACACACACACACACAATAGAATAAAATTTTAAACAGGACAAATGACTGGTCTTTGGTCAGACTATGATATATTTATACAGGTGTACAATTATTTGTATAATTGTACAAGTCTCTGGATAAAAAATGCATAAGGCATTAATCAGAAGAGATCAATAAAGGATCGATTGGGGAATGTTCATAATGGTCGTTGTATATAATGGCTGGTATATTCCTGGAATGGTTATAAGGTAAGGTCGTTAGTATTGATGATATGCAGCAGATTAAGGCTGCTCATAATTGTTGCAATTTAAGCTGGAGTTTAGGTAATAAATCTGAGCACTAATTGCATGTACTAATTAACTTACATCATCAGACATAATATTACCTCATATTAACTGCAATTTATCTATCTTTGTGCGTGCGTGTCTTTGTGTTTGTATGTAACATATATGTGTGTGTGTGTGTGTGTGTGTATATGTATATATATGTGTATATATGTTTGTATATATGTATATATATATATGTGTGTGTATATATATATATGTGTATATATATGTGTGTGTGTGTGTGTATATATATATATATATATATATATAATAATAATAATAATAATATTAGGGACAAAATCCAAAATTACAGGTAAAAACTCAATTAAGACTACATATTTATATTTAT
>NC_069003.1:30401615-30403665 GCF_001194135.2 Octopus bimaculoides
TATATATATATGCTTTTGGTGTAAATGGTTTTGATATACGGCGCTGTGTTTTACAATCCTGTAACTAATAATAATAGTATTTATATAAGCTTAAAGATTATGGCAATCACCATGCAATGGCTGACGAAATTAGTCTAATAAAGGGGCATATAAGGCCACTACAGAAAAAAGGCTTTCCTATCCACGTGGGACTTGAACCCACATCCCTATGTTGGTTCGATATGGGTTGAAGTCCCTCGCAGATTGGAAAGCCTTCTTTTTTCTGCCGTGTGCTTATATGCCCCTTTATTAGACTACTACACATATAGTGTGAGTTGATTTGGTAGACGGAAACTGAAAGAAGCCCATCATATGTGTGTGTGTTTGTCTGTCCTCTCCCACTGTCACTTGACAACTGGTGTTGATGTGTTTTATGTCCCCGTAACTTAGCAGTTCAGCAAATTCTACGGCCTTGGCCTTCAAGCAGGCTGTCCACATGCTAGAAATAACAGCCAAATCTCACAAAATTGCGATAACATCATGAAAGAAGTATATATTGGCATTATTTGGTCAACAACCGGACATTTCTCAAATATTTCCTCGTTTTACTGAGTTATCTACGAATGAGATTAATTACTATATTCAAAATAGGAAAAAAAAAAAAAATCAAATGTGATGCCACAAGCACAAAATCTTGATTTTTTTTTTTTTTTTTAATTTTTTTTTTTTTTAATTAAAAAAAAATTTATTTTAAATCTTGAATTTTTTAATTCCACATTTGAAAACATGGAGATGATTAATTGCTCTGAAATAAAAAAAAATTCTTTTAAAAATTTCAATAAAAGAATGTCTGCATGAATATTCTCTTTTAGTATTTTGTTATAAATCGAAACAATGTCTTTGTGTGTGTGTGTGTGTGTCTACAAAACATTTGTGATTAGAAATAGTTCGTTATGAATTAAAAAATGTTTAGATTTTTTTAATTTAAAACTATTACTCGCTTTAGATGTATATATGTGTGTGTTTATCGATCTATCTATCTAGATAGATAGATAGATAAACACACACACATATGTAAGTGTATATGTAGGATGTATTTGATATTTGTAATACACACTCGAACATGTATATACGTGGTGTATATATATATATATATATATATATATATATATATATATATATATATATACACACACACACTCGTATATACACACATACACGCACTCATACACAAACTTTCGTGTATGTGCATATCTGTGTGTGTGTTTGTATACATGTATATGTGTGCATGTTTATGTGTAACTCTTCCTTTCTCCTTTTCACACACACACACGAACGTGTTTACGTGTGTGTGTGTGTGTGTGTGTGTGTATACATACACATACAAATACATACACACACGTTCGTGTGTGAATTTGTGTGCCTATATATGTGTATATACATGTGTAACAAGCACCTAAATTATATCTCTACACTCACACTCGACCATTAAAAATTGGGAAATTTGCTTTTTTTTCTTTTCTTTTTTCTTTTAAATTTGCGATAAAATTAAGTGAAAACAGAACGAGCTGAATTGCGAGGAAGGTGTAAAGTAGTTAACACGCCGTTACAAGCGTGCCCTCCACCCGACTTTTGTTTCCTTATAACTTCCAGAAGAACCGGGTTTTTTAAAATAAGATTTTCTAAAAATATTTGTAATTTGGTGTAGATTCAGAATTTGTCGTGAAAAATATTTTTCGAAGAGAGAGAGAGAGATGATTTTCGGATGCTAATTCTAACGGGTTGACTTTGTTTCCTCATAACTTTTAAGAAAAGAAAGTATTTTTTTTAATGAAAATTTTCTATAAAAAAAAACAAAAAAACTACCCTTCCGGATTGTGTGAGTTCCGATTATATCGGAAATTAATCTGGAAAAAAAATCTAAGAAAGAAAGAAACATGGTGGGCGCGCGTACATACTGACAATTCTTTTGAGAAAATTTCAAGTTTCATTTTGCAGATGTACACCTACTTCTGTTTTTAGAATTCCATTTTTCAACATTAAATTCAGGTATAGTCTTAGTCTACACTAT
>NC_069003.1:30405671-30410179 GCF_001194135.2 Octopus bimaculoides
TATATATATATAATATATATATATATATAAAACGTGTTTTTTGTGTACAAATGTGTGTGCATACATGCATATATACATACTACTTTAAACATGCACATATATATATATTGCCCACTTGTTTTACTACTAGTGTAAAGCGATCTCTGATCGTAGCCGTTACAGCCACGACCATCTAGTCAATAGAACTATATTATTCCAGTATGTCTTTCCCATTTTCTAGTATGCGATGGAACATAATTTGAGTGAGATTTGATTGTTATTTCTAGCAGGGCGAGTGGACTGCATTGAAATGCCTTCGTTTTAAAACACCGTGTGATTTGAGAAACATTTGGCTGTTATTTCTTGTAATTTCTAACAGCATCGTAAAGACCTCTTCTTCGACTCACCGGTGTTAGTAATTAAGCCTTGGCACTTTATAATAAAAGACACTTGCCCAAGGTGCTATGCAGTGGGACTGAACTCGGAATCATGTGATTGGAAAGCAAACTTCTTACCACACTTCCATTTTACTCCTTATTTGCTCTTAATTTCTCCACCCCCCTCTTCAGCTTTTATTCTCGTTGTTGTTGTTGTTGTTAAGGCGGCAACCTGGCAGAATCGGTAGCGCGCCGGGCAAAAAAAAATTGCGTAGCTGCATTTCGGCTGTCTTTATGTTCTGAGTTCAAATTCCGCTGAGGTTAACTTTGCCTTTCATATTTTCGAGCTCGATAAATCAAGTACCAGTTGCGTACTGGGGTTGATCGAATCGACTGCCCCTTCCCTCCCCCCAAAATGTCAGGCCTTCTAGTTTCTAGTCGCAAAGTGTTTATACTGTGAAAAAAAAAGAAATGTCAATCACATCTGCACATTTCTGTTATTCCTGAACCTCCAAGACAGAATAGAATCGGTTGGCCTCGTTCCTTCAAACATAATTTTGCACGTCTTTGTGTCTGTCGAGTGAAACCGAAACCGTTAGGTGCGTTGGACAAAATAGAATACCCTGCGGCATTTCTTCCCGCCCTTTACCGTCTGGGTTTCAATAATTCCTACCGCTGTCAGCTTTGCTTTCCCTCCCTCTCTCTCTCTCTCAAGTATTTTGTTATTCTGTTCTTGGTTTCAGCCAGAGTGTGTGACCATTCTGGGGCATCACCACTAGCGTTCATGATTGTTCGTTCTAAACCACTCACTTCCCCGTCTTGTTTTCGGAATCGGTCAGGGTGAAGAATTGAGACGGACAATTGAGCTGCCCTTCCATTTGCGTTTCATCCCGTGATGTAGGCTCACTTGATATATTGGATAAAAATTTTGCCTGATTGGTTCTTTGACAAGGTCTGCTGCATTTAAAACCTCGTAGATTTCCGAAGTCTTTGGTGGCAAGACTGAAAAGTTGGCGGCTTTTAAACTCTAGAAGTACCGAGCGATCATTTATGAGTGTTTTACTCTTTTACCATGCTGGAGCAGTACCTTTAGTCGAGCAAATCGACCCCAGGACTTATTCTTTGTAAGCCTAGTACTTATTCTATCGGTCACGTTTTCCCGAACCGCTACGTTACGGGGACGCAAACACACCAGCATCGGTTGTCAAGCGATGTTGGAGGGACAAACACAGACACACAAACATATATACACACACACACACATACATACATATATATACATACAAGTTTTGTATTTCATTATTGTTTCTAACAAGTCTACCGATTGCATAGAAATTCTCGTTGACTTGCCCCCATTTCGAGACGAAGCTTTTTGCGGCTGATAACATTAAACAGAGAATCTAACAATACCCTGAACTTTGATTTTACCGAGCGGATAACTGGAATTAATTTTAAGTAGTTTGTGAATGAGGGCCTACCAATTTTGATAGCGATATCCACAATTTGATGATGTCTGTGATTGTAATAAATGGCCTCTTGTGTACCTATGTGTATAACTGAGTGGAAGGGTCATTTGGATCACTTTTTATCGTACCGGGGCTTTTTCCTTCATACTAGCCCCTAAGTCCTCTGCAATCCAGCAAGTCGTTTAGTCCCTAACTCCTCTTCAATCCAGCAAATTATACCTATGACCAAAAGTCGTTTTTAGCCTTGACCACCTTGGCATCTTTTTTTTTTTTTTTTTTTTTTTTTTTTTTTTTTGTACAACAGGTACATCACAGGATCTTGTTAAATTCCTTCCAACAACTTAAAATTCTTCAAATTATTATTATTATTATTATTATTTTGTGGTGGGGTTCCTAGAAAAAATATAGTTTTGCATGCTGACAACGAAATTGCATTAATTTAATTTTTTCTAGAAATTCATTATTAAAAAGTTACATTAGTGGAGAAAATTTTTTTTTTTTAATCTAGTGAAAAATTTTAAAATACTCGAAGTGGTTGGAGGAATTTTTAACAAGATTCCTTATCGACGTCATTGTTCAATGCGTCCTTTTCTTTCCCGTGTAAGACGTAAGTTCTTGATGGACACCTGGTTGTTGCTATTAGAATGTCTTACAACCCCATAGACGTATCTTGTTGAAGTCAAGGTCAGTTAGGGTATATAGAAGAAGGACCCCAGTTATACATCCTCTTTCTGCTTTTCCGTTTTTAATGCTTTGCCTGTCTTTGTGCATCACATGTGTTTGTTACACAGGAAATATTTCCGTAACGTCGTTACATCATATCCAATATACATTCTCTTCTTTTTTTTTTAACCACTAGAGTAACTTGAGATTTATGAAAGGAAAGCTTCATGTGACTCAACGTATGAAACGAGGGTTAATTAAAAGTCTAAATAAATAAAATAAATAAATAAACAAGCATTGGACACCTCGAACAAACTTACGAAAATACTTTGGCCATTTATACGACCGTCCACTTACCATTGTGATACTTAGCGAGACCAATTATCCGGAACTGACCCAGATTTCTGGATATTTTCCGGGTTTCTGGAAACGGTTTAAAGATTGCCCTAACTCTTCGAAACGCTTAGTTTAGAATGGTGGCAGCTGACGAAGGAAATATTCTCTATGTGGCCTGTTTGTTTTCTGTGCTCTGTGTATGTTCTGTTTTTCATTTTGTCCACGTTTTTTTTGAGACGTCCTGTACCCAGATATGCATCTATATATACATGTAGATGTAGGTATGTACATACATGTACGTATATATGCATATACTCACATATTATTTGTATTATTATGTAGGTATGTACATACATACGTATATGCATATACTCACATATTATTTGTATTATATATATATATATATATAGGATATAAAATAAACTATGAGCAGTAAGGACTAAATTGTATTTAACAGATTCAAATTAATCCACTTCTAAAGCAAGGTCTGTTTGACATTTATTAATCCATTGAAAATTCTTGAAACACATCATACTTGACCAATGTATGCAGTATAATGTTTATAGGATGAAAATTAAAGAAAAGAACATTATTTTATTTAACAGATATAGGGTACTAATTACTACTTAAGTAGACTACGTTTAATCTTAATGAGTCTACTTCAAAAAAAGGGTAAAGAACAAAACTGTTTTTAAAACATTGTCTGCAAATCAACCAACTTCGAAAACATGTTCAGTTTACTCGTGATAGGGTATGGTAAATTGCACGATATGGCATAGTATTTCATGGGTTTCTGGAAACTCCCCGCTATCTGGAAATTGGATAAGGAGGTCCCGTAGTGCATTAGAATTTCACAGCTTCTTAAGACAACAGAGGCGATTCTAGCTAGTTCGATGTCCAGGGTTGTTAAACACCACAAAACATACCGATTAGAAGAATTGTTAAGATTTTTTTTTTTTTATTTGTTGCCGACAATTAACTGCAGGGATGGTGAGAACGGGTTTGTTTATTTATTATCTACCCGCTTTGAAGAACTGGATTCCAATCAAATAGAAGAGGCCGTGAACCAGCCGAAAGAAATAATGAAAGGTTTACAGCAGTTTATCGATACAAGTTGCTTCAGTTCGCAGCAACACAACAGAAAATTTATACGAGAGAGTGTACATATTGAAATAGGCACACATCTGTGTAACATATATATATATATATATATAAAAGAGAGGATATATATATATAATATAATATATATATTCTTTTACTTGTTTTAGTCATTGAGGAACACAGCCTTAAAGGGGTGTTTTCTAGTCGAGGAAATCAACCCCAGGACTTATTCTTTGTAAGCCTACCACTTATTCTATCAGTCTCTTTTGCCGAACCGCTAAGTTACGGGGACGCAAACACACCAGCGTCGGGCTTCTTTCAGTTTCTGTCTGCCAGTCACAAGGCTTTAGTCGGTCCAAGGGGCCACGCAGTGGGACAGAACCCAGAACCATGAAGTTGAGAAGCAAGCTTGTTACCATACAGCCACGCCTTCGCCTATATATATAGAGAGAGATTTATATACACAGGCACACGTATATAATGTATGTATATTTGTATGTTTGACTATGCAGGTATTTATATATTTGTGTTTTATATATATACATATATATAACTCAGACATACACAGGTGAGTACATAAGTACAA
>NC_069003.1:30410189-30413047 GCF_001194135.2 Octopus bimaculoides
ATATATATATATATATATATATATATATATATATATACATATATATAACTCAGACATACACAGGTGAGTACATAAGTACAAAACAAGGTGGGAAAAATAGGGTAGGTTCTCAGATTAACACCCGCACGATCTTCACTAGGGGGTTAGGGAATTCCGATCCCTAACCATAACCCTAACACTAACCCTAAACATTAACCCTGACCGTAAACCCTAACCCCCTAGTGAAGATCGGGCGGGTGTTAATCTGAAAAATTACCAACAATAGTACTCGAATACGAAAGGTAGAGTAATATACTTTATTCATAGAAGCTGCATAATCATCATCACTGTGTTCCCTTCCGTCGGACATTTTCTGATGAAAACGGGATAGATCGATCGATCGATCGATAGATAGATAGGCAGGCACACTTATGTGTGTGTTGGCAATCACGGAATGCACAAGTTTTCGCAAATGTTATTACTTAAAGGCTACGCTGTACACACACGCATACATAATAGTAATACATACATCTGTTAAAACGTATATCTATTTTATGCGTATGTTTCTGGGGTTTTTATATATATATGTATGTGTGTGTGTGTATTTGTACTTAAAAACATATACACCCACACATTCGTGTGTGTGTGTGTGTGTATAAAGCATCTCGTGTTCGAGGTTATTTTGAAATATCGGTCCCATTGCCAGTCTCTTGTACCTTCATGTTATAAAGCCTCTTCGCTACAACAGCCAACTTTCGGCTGCCTCTTTAATATGTAGTAAAGAGGAAACAAACCAGTTTAGTTTTAACAGAAGCCTCTCTCTCTCTCTCTCTCTCTCTCTCTCTCTCTCTCTCTCTCTCTCTCTCTCTCTCTCTCTCTCTCTCTCTCTCTCTACCACTGCACACACATGAGCACGCGCGGCTGGTTCGACTATCATCCTTCTGTTGTAACTATCTGCTACCTTCTCATTTTCTCTCTCTCTCTCTCTCTGTCTCTGTCTCTCTTACGCATTAAGCATTCCTTTCTACATACATATAAACACACGCATGTACACATGCATACACACACAGAGAGGATAATGTGGAATTGACTTGAATCAACTTGCTTTGTATATATATATATATATATATATATGTGTGTGTATATTTATGCATGTATATATGAGTGTGTGTGGAATTATTGAATGTATAAGCATTTATTTATATCTGAATGTATACGTATATAAATTTATGGGAATTTACCAATATATGTACGCATTTGTGTATATCTATGTATATACGTGTTTGTGAATTGTACATACACACATAGATATATATGTATACATAAACATGTAGGTATGTGTGTGTATATTACCGCCAAATTCTTCATGTATATATTTACTTTAACATAATTTTTTATCATGTAGCTCTCTTTTAGATATATATCTAACAAAGTGGATCACGAGTTCAACTGGCAGGGTTGGTTTTTACGCAATAGCTTTTTATTATTTTTTTTTTTTGTTCATCTTCCATACAGTGGCTTTCATCCAGGGTCAATAAATAACCCTTAGGGGTCCAGATATAAGATTTTCTTGTTGAAATTTATGTGCAAAAAATTGATCATACTTGTACAATACACAAAATATTGGAACAATTTTTTTTTTAATGAATTCCCACTAATAAATAAAATTCTTTTTTTTTTATTATTATTAACATTAGGGACCAGTAACGTAACATAGAAATGAAAGGGATCCACAGGCAAAAAAAATGGTTGAGAACCACATCGTGTGTGTTTCGCTGATATTCTATAATTCTTTTGTGTGTTTCAGTTATTTGACTGCGGCCGTGCTGGAGCACCGCCTTAAGGATTTTAGCCGAAGAATTTAGTCTACTCCAGGACCTATTCTTTGAAAGCCTAGTACTTATTCCATCGGTATCTTTTACTAAGTTGCGAGGACGTAAACACACCAACATCGGTTCTCAAGCGATGAGACGGGGACAAGCACAGGCTCAAACACACTCACACACACACACACATATACACACACACACACACACACACACACACACACACACACACACACACACACGATGGACTTCTTTTAGTTTCCGTCTACCAAATCCACTCACAGGGCTTTAGTTGGTCCGAGGCTATAGAAGACACTTGCCCAAGGTTCCACGCAGTGGGATTGAACTGGGAACCATGTCACCGAGAAGAAGCTTCTTACCACACAGCCACGCCTGTGCCTGTTAGTCTATTTATTTATATTTCTTAATTTATATACGCAGCTAAAAAACAAAAAATACGTGGTAACGAAGAATGACTGAATAAAGTACTCAACACCTCTATAAGAGTATAGTGTTTAACATTTTTTACTATGTTATTGCATTATTCACATTACCAGACGAAACGTCGAAATCGCTGTCAATAAAATGTTGTGTGTTTGTATGTATGTGTGTGTTTGCAATGAGATGGAGATTAGTTTAAACCTGGTTTGAGCGTGAGACTTGGTTCATCATCAGCCGGGCCGCATGACATGTGGTTCACCATCAAGCGGGCCGCACTTCTAAAATGAAATTTCAAATGATTTTGTTCGTTTTGGCGTGCCGTTCCGAAAGTCCCGCGAGCCGCATTCTGCCTCCCAGCCTCCTACAGGCCTTAAACTACGGCACAAATTGGAAAAAACTCGGAGTAACAGTAAAATGCAGTCATCAGTCGAAGGCTGTTCGTAGAACTCGAACCAACATCTGTAGACCTGCAGGCGTTCTACCATTGGACCAAAGCAATCCTTGTTTAAGTTTGCGCGCCATTTATTTATAGCTTTATCTACTTCGAGCTAGACCGTTCTCGAAACGAATTATCTCCCGTACTCTCGAAGTAATTTATAAAATTCATATATA
>NC_069003.1:30419565-30420380 GCF_001194135.2 Octopus bimaculoides
ACACACACACACACACACACGCACACAAACACACGCATATATATATACATACAGGTTGGCCGTCCAGCGAAAACCATCGTTGGCTTGTTTTGTACTGGCATGGGATGTTGCCCCTATGGTGGGAGATCGTTCATTATGAAACGGCGCGCCCGGCACACGCACACACACACACACACACACACACACACAGCGAAAAATATAAGAATAAAAAGTGTTGCTTATTGGAAGAAACACGCGTACATACATACATACCTATATACATACACGTTTTATGTGTACACAATACATGTATTATATAGACATATGTTGAGAAAGAAATAGTGTGTTGATACGTATGAGCATGTGTGTGTGTATGTGTTTATATACACATAGTTGTTGTTGCTGTTGTTGTTATTATTATTATTATTAAGGTCGGAAGCTGGCAGAATCGTTAGCAATCTGGACGAATTGCTTAGTGGTATTTGGCCCGTCGCTTCGTTCTGAGTTCAAATTCCGCTGAGGTCGACTTTGCGTTTCATCCTTTCGGGTTTGATGAATTAAGTACCAGTTGAGTACCAGGGTCAATGCAACCTCCCCCCCCCAAATTCCAGGCCTTATACCTTGAGTAAAAAGGATTATTATTATTATTATTATTATTTATGAGCTGCCAGAATCGTTAGCACGCCGGACGAAATGCTTAGCGGTATTTCGTCCGTATTTATGTTCTGAGTTCAAATTTACCCCGGGGTTAACTTTGCCTTTCGTCCTTTCGGGGTCGCTAAATTAAGTACCAATGAAACACTGGACTCAATGTAATCGACTATCCCCCCCCCCCC
>NC_069003.1:30420504-30421649 GCF_001194135.2 Octopus bimaculoides
CCCCCCCAAATGCAGGTCTTGTGCCCTTAGAGGAAAGGATTATCATCATTATTATTATGAAGGCGGCATGCTGGCGGAATCCTTAGCTCGCCGGACAAAATGCCTAACGCCTTTTTCGTTCGTTTTTAAATTCCGCCAAGATTGACTTGGCCTTCCATCCTTACGGGGTTGATATGTACAAGTTGAGCACTAGGGTCGATATAATCAACCAGTTCCTCTACCACAAAATTGAGGGCCTTGTGCCTATAATAGAATTATTATTAAAGCGGAGGAATTGGCAGTATCGGTAAGTTTTTTTGGATAAACTTGCAGATTAACACCCGCACGATTTTCACTAGGGTGTTAGGGTTACGGTTTTAGGTTTAGGTTTAGGGTTACGGTTAGGGTTAGGGACGGAATTCCCTAACCTTAAAACCCTAACCCTGAAACCCCAACAGTAACCTTAACCCCAATCCTAACCGTAACACCCTAGTGAAAATCGTGCGGGTGTTAATCTGAAAATTTACCGTTTTTTCCAGCTGTTTACGTCCTGGGTTCAAATTCCGATAAGGTCACCATTACTTTTTTTATTCTTTCTTATTTCTTTATTGCCCACAAGGGGCTAAACATAGAGGGGACGAACAAGGACAGACAAACGGATTAAGTCGATTACATCGACCCAGGTACGCAACTGGTACTTAATTTATCGACCCCGAAAGGATGAAAGGCAAAGTCGACCTCGGCGGAATTTGAACTCTTTATTCTTTCTTTCTGTTTGACCTTGCACCTATATTTTAAGCGGAAAAAAAAAATCATGTAAAAAATATATATCCTGGTTCGGACATTATGCAATCCTCTTTAAACTCAAAACATTACATGCACGCGTTTACAGATTGTACACCTAGCGCATCTATTGTATGTAGTTAAATATTAAATTATATATTTGATGTAAATAATTGTAATATAATACACACACACACACACACACACACACACACACACACACACATATACACACAAAGGCACCACGCACGCTCGGAGCAATTACATCCTCATTGCTATTAATCCTATCCCTATCACGTGTGTGCGTGTGTGTTGAGTATTTCCGCAATAAATCTATGACAAGTTCTTACGGCCATTATGCTTATATTTATATATATATATAT
>NC_069003.1:30421874-30422300 GCF_001194135.2 Octopus bimaculoides
TATATATATATATATATATACACACACACTACGTATCTATGTATCTAATGTTATATAATATGTTTACATACTGTTACATATGTATACTTTTATATATGTATATATATATATATATATGTGCGCGTGTGTGTGTGTGTGTAAAAATTAAATCACACGTCCACATACACAAATTTGTGTGTATACACACACGTGCATATACAAGTATACGAATGGAGCCGACATTTTACAAATTATATACATTAACGAGTATGTGTGTGCATATGTACGTGTTCTCTCTCTCTCTCTCTCTCTCTTCCTATATATATATATATATATATATATATCTTTCCTTTCCCGGAGCGTCCAATAACACTATCCGTATCACGTCCTCACTTTGTTGTTTTTTTGTTATTGTTTTTTGAACCTATATATATATATATATGTTTA
>NC_069003.1:30422522-30422929 GCF_001194135.2 Octopus bimaculoides
TATAATGTGTGTGTGCTTGTGTTGTGTTTGACTGCCTTCAAACGAACTCCGACAACTGTCAAATCGCTTTCATTTATTATTCGAATAAACTTGAACGTCATTTGTTTTTCCATTGTAAGACCCTTTCGATGTGTTTTGTGTGCGTATATAAACCAACTACTTACTCTTTTACTCTTTTATTTGTTTCAGTCCTTTGACTGCGGCCATGCTGGAGCACCTTATATATATATTTATGATACATATATATATATATATATATACATACACACGTGTGTGTGTGTGTGTGTTTGTTGTGTTTATAAATAGTTTTACATTAAACAGAAAGATCATTTTTGTTTTGTGGAGAAAGCTGGCCGTAGTTTCGAAGTCACTGTCAAAACACTATTCTTATTAGAGTGGTAAATTAT